>NW_025534412.1:87500-122500 GCF_020615455.1 Coregonus clupeaformis | reverse complement strand
TCTCTGGTCTAAAGTAGTGCACTATATAGGGAATAGGGTGTCATTCTCTGGTCTAAAGTAGTGCACTATATAGGGAATAGGGTGTCATTCTCTGGTCTAAAGTAGTGCACTATATAGGGAATAGGTGTCATTCTCTGGTCAAAAGTAGTGCACTATATAGGGAATAGGGTGTCATTCTCTGGTCTAAAGTAGTGCACTATATAGGGAATAGGGTGTCATTCTCTGGTCTAAAGTAGTGCACTATATAGGGAATAGGGTGTCATTCTCTGGTCAAAAGTAGTGCACTATATAGGGAATAGGGTGTCATTCTCTGGTCTAAAGTAGTGCACTATATAGGGAATAGGGTGTCATTCTCTGGTCTAAAGTAGTGCACTATATAGGGAATAGGGTGCCATTCTCTGGTCTAAAGTAGTGCACTATATAGGGAATAGGGTGCCATTCTCTGGTCTAAAGTAGTGCACTATATAGGGAATAGGGTGCCATTCTCTGGTCTAAAGTAGTGCACTATATAGGGAATAGGGTGCCATTCTCTGGTCAAAAGTAGTGCACTATATAGGGAATAGGGTGCCATTCTCTGGTCTAAAGTAGTGCACTATATAGGGAATAGGTTTCCATTCTCTGGTCTAAAGTAGTGCACTATATAGGGAATAGGGTGCCATTCTCTGGTCTAAAGTAGTGCACTATATAGGGAATAGGTGCCATTCTCTGGTCTAAAGTAGTGCACTATATAGGGAATAGGGTGCCATTCTCTGGTCTAAAGTAGTGCACTATATAGGGAATAGGGTGCCATTCTCTGGTCTAAAGTAGTGCACTATATAGGGAATAGGTTTCCATTCTCTGGTCTAAAGTAGTGCACTATATAGGGAATAGGGTGTCATTCTCTCGTCTAAAGTAGTGCACTATATAGGGAATAGGGTGCCATTCTCTGGTCTAAAGTAGTGCACTATATAGGGAATAGGGTGTCATTCTCTGGTCTAAAGTAGTGCACTATATAGGGAATAGGGTGTCATTCTCTGGTCTAAAGTAGTGCACTATATAGGGAATAGGGTGTCATTCTCTGGTCTAAAGTAGTGCACTATATAGGGAATAGGGTGTCATTCTCTGGTCTAAAGTAGTGCACTATATAGGGAATAGGGTGCCATTCTCTGGTCTAAAGTAGTGCACTATATAGGGAATAGGGTACCATTCTCTGGTCTAAAGTAGTGCACTATATAGGGAATAGGGTGCCATTCTCTGGTCTAAAGTAGTGCACTATGTAGGGAATAGGTTTCCATTCTCTGGTCTAAAGTAGTGCACTATATAGGGAATAGGGTGCCATTCTCTGGTCAAAAGTAGTGCACTATATAGGGAATAGGGTGCCATTCTCTGGTCTAAAGTAGTGCACTATATAGGGAATAGGGTGCCATTCTCTGGTCAAAAGTAGTGCACTATATAGGGAATAGGGTGCCATTCTCTGGTCTAAAGTAGTGCACTATATAGGGAATAGGGTGCCATTCTCTGGTCAAAAGTAGTGCACTATGTAGGGAATAGGGTGCCATTCTCTGGTCTAAAGTAGTGCACTATATAGGGAATAGGGTGCCATTCTCTGGTCTAAAGTAGTGCACTATGTAGGGAATAGGGTGCCATTCTCTGGTCTAAAGTAGTGCACTATGTAGGGAATAGGGTGTACATCATCATACTGGGAGAAAACAAACTAAAACCTTGATAATCATAAAGACTCCATGAAAGTCGGCGTCCTCAGCGTTTTTCTATATTACTGTAATATCTCTCTAGCTCTGACTGTTGCAGACATGATTTAAATATATTTTAGGAAGACCAAGGGGGTCACAATCTCATCAACTCCGTACTAAGATGTGACTATTATATTTTAATATATTGTAATAAAAAATGAATGATGGTTCAGTCAAGGACAAAATGGAAGTGGAAATGCTGAAAAGTTCAACTGAAGCTGAAAGGTTACTCACCAACTTTGACACTTTCTAAGACAAACAATACTAATAGACTTTGTCAAAAACGATATATAATCTGGTTTATTCCAACAGTTTATCTTTGCATTCTTGCTAACACAACATCAGCCATTGTTTAAGTATTTTCCACTGGTTAACAGTTTTTTGATAAGGGGGACCTCTCTCTCTCTCTCTCTCTCTCTCTCTCTCTCTCTCTCTCTCTCTCTCTCTCTCTCTCTCTCTCTCCCTCCCTCCCCTCCCTCCCCTCCCTCCCTCCCCTCTCCCCCTCCCTCCCTCCCCTCCCTCCCTCTCCCTCCCCTCTCCCTCTCCCTCCCTCCCTCCCTCCCTCCCTCCCTCCCTCTCTCTCTCTCTCTCTCTCTCTCTCTCTCTCTCTCTCTCTCTCTCTCTCTCTCTCTCTCTCTCTCTCTCTCTCTCTCTCTCTCTCTCCCTCTCTCCCTCTCTCTCTTGCTCTCGCTCTCCTGAGGGACTCCATGTATCTGTATGTGATGAGGTCATTGGGTCCTTGGTTGGTCGATCAGTGGAACCCTGGTTAAAAGGAATTATGATGTCACTAATGGTTACACTCTGAAGGACAATTCAACTTTATTTTATTCAAGCTTTAGTTAACCACATAAAACCCTTGAGGTTATAAAACTAATGCACAAGGGAGAAGTGTGTACAGCGATACAATAAAATACAGACAAGGACAAAATGATGGGTCATTTATAGTCATCTATAGTCTCTTCACTGTGTCCAGCTTGATAACAGTCATCTATAGTCTCTTCACTCTGTCCAGCTTGATAACAGTCATTTATAGTCTCTTCCCTCTGTCCAGCTTGATAACAGTCATTTATAGTCTCTTCCCTCTGTCCAGCTTGATAACAGTCATTTATAGTCTCTTCCCTCTGTCCAGCTTGATAACAGTCATTTATAGTCTCTTCCCTCTGTCCATCTTGCTACGAGTTACCAAAACGAAAGCTAGACAGTCGGGGCTAGACAGCTTGACATCAAACATTCCAAAAGCGATGGATAGAGGACAATTTTTTACAAGGCAATGAAATATAAAACATTTTAAGTGCGGCCATCCAGACCTTGGTGAAGACCGAATGAGACCCGCGGGGTAAAATTATTTTGAAACCCCTGGTGTAATCCATAGCCCTGGTGTAATCCATAGCCCTGGTGTAATCCATAGCCCTGGTGTAATCCATAGCCCTGGTGTAATCCATAGCCCTGGTGTAATCCATAGCCCTGGTGTAATCCATAGCCCTGGTGTAATCCATAGCCCTGGTGTAATCCATAGCCCTGGTGTAATCCATAGCCCTGGTGTAATCCATAGCCCTGGTGTCCTTGGAGGGACCATGGCAACAACTGTGTTGTGTCCAATACTAAACTAACAGACTAAACTATAGAGGGGAAAAAAACTTTATCTTCATCATATTGAGAAGTGATGAGAGCAGAGGCACACTAATATTGTTACTGGGTTGTTTGTGTAAAGGTTGCCATTCCTAATTCAGTTTAGTACCTACAGTATGTGGTGGAAGGGAGACTATTCTGCTTCCTGTACCAGCGCTGTCAGGACATGATCTATGTGGTGGAAGGGAGAGTATTCTGCTTCCTGTACCAGCGCTGTCAGGACATGATCTATGTGGTGGAAGGGAGAGTATTCTGCTTCCTGTACCAGCGCTGTCAGGACATGATCTATGTGGTGGAAGGGAGACTATTCTGCTTCCTGTACCAGTGCTGTCAGGACATGATCATTGTGGTGGAAGGGAGACTATTCTGCTTCCTGTACCAGTGCTGTCAGGACAAGATCTATGTGGTGGAAGGGAGAGTATTCTGCTTCCTGTACCAGCGCTGTCAGGACATGATCTATGTGGTGGAAGGGAGAGTATTCTGCTTCCTGTACCAGCGCTGTCAGGACATGATCTATGTAGTGGAAGGGAGAGTATTCTGCTTCCTGTACCAGCGCTGTCAGGACATGATCTATGTGGTGGAAGGGAGAGTATTCTGCTTCCTGTACCAGCGCTGTCAGGACATGATCTATGTGGTGGAAGAGAGAGTATTCTGCTTCCTGTACCAGCGCTGTCAGGACATGATCTATGTGGTGGAAGGGAGAGTATTCTGCTTCCTGTACCAGCGCTGTCAGGACATGATCTACGTGGTGGAAGGGGAGAGTATTCTGCTTCCTGTACCAGCGCTGTCAGGACATGATCTATGTGGTGGAAGGGAGAGTATTCTGCTTCCTGTACCAGCGCTGTCAGGACATGATCTATGTGGTGGAAGGGAGAGTATTCTGCTTCCTGTACCAGCGCTGTCAGGACATGATCTATGTGGTGGAAGGGAGAGTATTCTGCTTCCTGTACCAGCGCTGTCAGGACATGATCTATGTGGTGGAAGGGGAGAGTATTCTCAGCTTCCTGTACCAGCGCTGTCAGGACATGATCTATGTGGTGGAAGGGAGACTATTCTGCTTCCTGTACCAGCGCTGTCAGGACATGATCTATGTGGTGGAAGGGAGAGTATTCTGCTTCCTGTACCAGCGCTGTCAGGACATGATCTATGTGGTGGAAGGGAGAGTATTCTGCTTCCTGTACCAGCGCTGTCAGGACATGCTCTATGTGGTGGAAGGGAGAGTATTCTGCTTCCTGTACCAGCGCTGTCAGGACATGATCTACGTGGTGGAAGGGAGAGTATTCTGCTTCCTGTACCAGCGGGGGGGTGGGGTGGGGGGGGGGGCTGATAGTAAAGGACCTGGGGCGCATCCTCCTTACCTTCCTGAAGTATCAGCCAGACCAATACAGAAGACTCCCTGTGGTCGCCACACGCCTCACCGGGGAGGAATACACGCGCCAGTGTTTTGGGTGAGAAGGAGAGGGCCGAGGCAGAGGAGAAAGAGCGTCGGGCAGCCCTCAGAACACAGAGGGCACAGGAGAGGGCTGCCATGGATGAGACCGTCGACGCCATCGCCTCTGCTTGACCCCCCGCTGGAACCACTCCTGATAGCTGCATCACCACCACCACCAGTGCCTCCCAGTGTGCAACACCTGTAGGAGCCGCCAGAGTCCACAGCTGCGGAAGAAGGCCACGCGACTGCTCTCCCAGCCACACCATCGTCAGCCCCTCAACCCCACCACTACCAACACCAGCTCCTCCAAGCCATTCGTCGGGGGTTTCTTCCACCAACACCACGATGCACACCAGCCCCCCCTGTCTGTCACCACCGTAGCGGCCTCCTCTGGACCAACTGCCTCCTCCGTCTCCCCTGGTTACACCACAGCAGCCTCGTCTGGTGTCCCTGTCCCCTGCAATTTGAATACAGCTACCTCCACAGGTAAACGGATGTTAAATTATGAGAAAAAAATTATGCTGAGTAAAAAAACAAAAAAATCTCTTTACATATCTAGTCCATAGTACCAGCCCACACGGCATATCCACCTCCCCCAAAACCTCTGCAGCTTCCTCCAGAGGTATTGATTTAAAAAGTGGAAAATGGTTTTCATGAAACATGCTCTGTCTAACACTACCTTTTTCTCTCAACTGCAGCACAGAAAAGGAAGAGAAAAGCTCCACAAGCCACCTCCGTCACATCACCCATGACACCACCCTCAGGTACTTCACAATCTGGTTGTTTCTCTCTCTCAGTTGTATCAGTTACTATTGTTTTATTTTTTTATATATATTTTTTTAAAATCTTTTTTATATATTTTTATTTATTTATTTAGTTTTTTTTTGTTTTTTTGGGGGGTGGATCAGCTTAATATTGCAGATAGATTGTATCTTCTATCAATGTAATTGTCTGCATCACTTCCAATCCCCCATGTTTATTTTTATTTTTTATATATATACTCCCCTTTCTTACTTTTCAACCCCACCATCCTTTCCCTACTTGGAGTAAATTAGTGAACAACAATGCCCAGGCCTCTACTTCTGGTCTATACTTACTATCTACACCTTATGGACAGAGTTAATTTTACAATAATTCTATTATATATATATATATATATATATATATATATATATATATATATATATATATTTTTATATTTTTTTTTTTTTGCTCCTGAACTTCTTCTACTCTCAACCTCTCCGATCATTTTCATGGTGTCCATCCGGTTTGCTTCTATATGCCATATCTTTCTAACTGTGCTCCTTCCCAAAAGCTCCCAACATACAACCTATATACTTATTATGGACACAGTATGCTTACATTATTAGCTATCTTTGTTATTATTTGTTGTTATTTGTTATTAGTCCCATCCTTCAACTCTATTCAATACCTCCCATCTATATCTTAACACCATCCATATACGATTTCTATTTGCCATATATATTTCAACCGTACTGTGATGTTTTACAAAAATTCTGAACCTTTCTATTCTCATTGCTTCTACAGATTGTGAATTAAAAATGAACATTTTTGCTAAAAGTATTATTATATTATTGATTGATTGACTATGACTTTTCAGATCACCCAGTAATGCTATCTGCAAGGTTAGTTCCAGGTAAATATTGCAATCCTTTAGCCATTCCTGACCTGTGTCCAAAACAAGCTACAAATGGACAGAACCAAAACAAATGATCTAATGATTCTGTCTCTTCACAGCAAAATCTGCAGAGCTGGGAAGATTGTATCCCCCATATAAATAACATTCTATTGGTAGCAAGAATTTTTATATAATAATTTAAATTGAAAGATTCTAATTTTTGAATCCGGTGTCGTTTTGCGTGTCAGTTCATAAACACTATGCCATGGGGATCGCACGTCAAAGATCTCTTCACAACTATTTTGCAATCTATATGGGACGGCTGTCAATCCTTTGGTCCTTAAGTGAAACTGATATACTTTTTTATTTATCACAGTTTTCCTTAACCAATTATGTTCTTTAATGCAAGGCCGACAGACAAGTTCCTTACTTTCTCCCCCTTCCACTTTCCTCTTCCACTTTTGCGGTAAGGCTGCAATTATTTGGTTGTAATTTTGGGTAGAGCAGACATTTCCATATGTTTTTGTTAGCTGCATAACTCCACCAGTCCTACCGATGATATCATTTACGAAGATTATACCTTTTTTAAACATTCTGTCAAAAACATTCTGTCAAAAAATAAAGGTTTTTTGTCAATTAGTATGTTTGAATTTAACCACAATATTTGTTGCATTATTTGTTCTGTAGTTTCTGGAGGAGTAAATTGAAATTGCAACCAACTTTCTATGGCTTGTTTTAGAAATAGTGACGTTTGGGAGATTATTTCCTTTTCAAATAACTGAAAGTGAGAGGTTGTAATCTGAATAAAGGGAAAAAGGCCTTTCTTGAACATTGGGTGAGACAATCTTACTAATTTGCTTGAGAACCAGTTCGGATTTAAGTATAACTTTTGTATGACTGAAGCTTTTAGTGATAGGTCTAATGCTTTAATATTTAATAATTTCTGTCCTCCGAATTCATATTCATTATATAAATATGCTCTTTTAATTTTGTCTGGCTTGCCGTTCCAAATAATTAAAAATACAATTGAATATTTTTTTCTCATATAATTTAAAAAACTGTTCGCTAGGCGTAGGCAAGACCATAAGCAAATAGGTAAACTGGGATAATACTAAAGAGTTAATCAGGGTGATTTTTCCACAAATTGACAGGTATTTTCCTTTCCATGGTAGTAAGATCTTATCTATTTTTGCTAACTTTCTATTAAAATTTATTGAAGTGAGATCATTTATTTCCTTTGGGATATGTATTCCGAGTATATCCACATCACCATCAGACCATTTTATTGGTAAACTACATGGTAATGTAAAAATTTTATTTTTTAGTGATCCAATACGTAATATAGTACATTTGTCATAATTTGGTTGTAATCCAGAGAGGTTAGAAAATGTATCTAGATCCTCTATGAGGCTGTGGAGGGATTCTAGTTGTGGATTTAAAAGAAAACATGAATCATGACACCTTTGTTTTTAAGCCCTGTATTTCTAATCCTCTGATATTATTATTGGATCTGATTTTAATAGCTAACATCTCGATGGCCACAATAAATAGATATGCCGATAGTGGACATCCTTGTTTCACTCCTCTTGACAGTTTAAAACTTTCTGAGAAATAGCCATTATTTACTATTTTACACCTAGGGTTACTATACATGATTTTGACCCATTTTATAAGAGATTCTCCAAAATTGAAATGCTCCAGGCATTTATATATAAACCCCAGTCGAACTTTATCAAATGCCTTTTCGAAGTCTGCTATGAATAGCAGGCCTGGTTTCCCATATTTTCCATAGTGTTCTATTGTTTCCAATACTTGCCTTATATTATCTCCAATGTATCTTCCATGTAAAAATATACATTTTGCTATAATTTTTGCATCACAACACTGAAGTGTAAGGGGCCTCCAATTTTGTAAATGGACTGGATCTTTATATTTTCCACTTGTATCCTGTTTCAGTAATAATGAGATCAGACCTTCTTCTTGAGTGTCAGATAATCTACCATTTACATAGGAGTGGTTAAAACATGCTAATAACGGTCCGCTTAGTATATCAAAAAAGGTTTGGTATACCTCGACTGGTATGCCATCCAACCCTGGAGTTTTCCCAGACTTAAAGTCTTTAATTGCATCCAGAAGTTCCTCCTCTGTAATTTCACCTCCACATGAGTCTTTCTGTGTGGCTGTTAATTTGACATTATCAATAGAAAAAAAAATCTCTACAATTAGCTTCAGTTAGAGGAGATGGAGGCGACTGAAAAGAAAACGTATGCTTAAAGTACTTTGTTTCTTCCTTCAAAATATCATTTGGTGAATTATGGGTGACTCCGTCAATTGTAACCAGTTTCATTAAGTTCTTTTTGGTAGCATTCCTATGTTGAAGATTAAAAAAGAATTTTGTGCATTTTTCCCCATATTCCATATCAGTTACTATTGTTGCTGTAGTACCTGTAAGTCGCTTTGGATAAAAGCGTCTGCTAAATGGCACATTATTATTATTATTATTATTATTACTTCTACATTTGCAAACCACGTTAATCAATTTAATAGTTTTTTTGTTTTAATAAATAAAAGAAGACTCCGTCTGCAAGCTCCCCTCAGGAGTGTGAGTCCGAGGTGCCATGGGTGTGCTGTGACTTCTGCCAGCACTGGTTCCACTGCAGGTGGAATGCTTTGGGATCCAGAGGTGGCGGTGGAGCTGGATTTTTATTGTGATTTCTGTGAAAATATAGGGATGGAGGTCGAGATTGAATTGTTTGTTTTGCTTATGTTTATATGCAATTTTTTATTTGCATGAAAAAAATATGACGTCTAAAATATAATCTATATATTTATTCAACCTATCGCCGACGAAGATGGCGGCCTCGCGACTAGCTCTTAGGAAACTTTACAGTATTTTGTTTTTTTATGTATTATTTTTTACATTATTAGCTCAGAAAGTGTTTTGCATCATTATATACAGCCGGGAAAAACTTTTGGATATCAGAGCGGCGGTAACTCACCAGAACTACCAGCATTACGACCAGGAATACGACTTTCCAGAAGCAGATCCTTTGTTTGCTCTCCCCATGGCAACTGAACTGATTCCAGCGGCTGACCCAAAACATCGCCGGAGGAGGAGAGGCACTCGGAGCGGCCTGCTGGTCCGACTTAGGAGGCGCGCACACCACCCACCGCTTCCAAGTATACTACTCGCTACTGTTCAATCTTTTGTTAACAAAGTTGACGAACTACGGGCAAGGATTTCTTTCCAGAGAGACATCAAGGCCTGTAACATACTTTGTTTCACGGAAACATGGCTCTCTTGGGATATTCTGTCAGAATCGGTCCAGACAGATGGGTTCTCAGTTCATCGCGCAGACAGGAATAAATATCTCTCCGGGAAGCAGAAGGGCGGAGGTGTGTGTTTCATGATTAACTCATGGTGTAATTTTCTATCAACATATCGACTGTTGTACTCGCGCTGCTAAAATCCTCAACCATTGCTATTCAAACTTCCGGGATGGTTATAAGGCCCTCCCCCACCCTCCTTTCGGCACATCTGACCATGACTCCATTTTGCTCCTCCCTTCCTATAGGCAGAAACTCAAACAGGAAGCACCCGTGCTAAGGACTATTCAAAGCTGGTTGAGACCAATCGGAATCCACACTTCAAGATTGTTTTGATCACGCAGACTGGGATATGTTCTGGGTAGCTTCCGAAAATAATTTAGACATATACACTGAAACAGTGACGGCTCAGACACGTATGTGGCAGGGTCTACAGACAATCACGGACTACAAAAAGAAAACCAGCCACGTCGCCGACACCAACGTCTCGCTTCCAGAGAAGCTAAACACCTTCTTCGCCCGCTTTGAGGATAACACAGTGCCACTGACGAGGCCCACTACCAAGGACTGTGGCCTCTCCTTCTCCGTGGCCAACGTGATTAAGATATTTAAGCATGTTAACCCACGCAAGGCTGCCGGCCCAGACGGCATCCCTAGCCGCGTCCTCAGAGCATGCGCAGACCAGCTGGCTGGTGTGTTCATGGACATATTCAATCTCTCCCTTTCCCAGTCTGCTGTTCCCACATGCTTCAAGAGGGCCACCATTGTTCCTGTACCCAAGAAAGCAAAGGTAACTGAACTAAATGACTATCGCCCTGTAGCACTCACCTCTGTCATCATGAAGCGCTTCGAGAGACTGAACAAGGATCATATCACCTCTACCTTACCTGTCACCCTAGACCCACTTCAATTTGCTTACCGCCCCAATAGATCCACAGACGATGCAATTGCCATCACACTGCACACTGCCCTATCCCATCTGGACAAGAGGAATACCTATGTAAGAATGCTGTTCATTGACTATAGCTCAGCATTCAACACCATAGTACCCTCCAAGCTCATCATTAAGCTCGAGGCCCTGGGTCTGAACCCCGCCCTGTGCAACTGGGTCCTGGACTTCCTGACGGGCCGCCCCCAGGTGGTGAAGGTAGGAAACAACATCTCCACTTCGCTGATCCTCAACACTGGGGCCCCACAAGGGTGCGTGCTCAGCCCCCTCCTGTACTCCCTGTTCACCCATGACTGCGTGGCCAAACACGCCTCCAACTCAATCATCAAGTTTGCAGACGACACAACAGTAGTAGCCTTGATTACCAACAATGACGAGACCGCCTACAGGGAAGAGGTGAGGGCTCTGGGAGTGTGGTGCCAGGAAAATAACCTCTCACTCAACATCAACAAAACAAAGGAGATGATCGTGGACTTCAGGAAACAGCAGAGGGTGCACTCCCCTATCAACATCGACGAGACCGCAGTGGAGAAGGTGGAAAGCTTCAAGTTCCTTGGCGTACACATCACCGACAAACTGACATGGTCCACCCACGCAGACAGTGTGGTGAAGAAGGCGCAACAGAGCCTCTTCAACCTCAGGAGGCTGAAGAAATGTGGCTTATCACCTAAAACCCTTACAAACTTTTACAGATGCACAATTGAGAGCATCCTGTCGGGCTGTATCACCGCCTGGTATGGCAACTGCACCGCCCACAACCGCAGGGCTCTCCAGAGGGTGGTGCGGTTTGCCGAATGCATTACTGGGGGCAAACTACCCAACCTCCAGGACACCTACAGCACCCGATGTCACAGGAAGGCCAAAAAGATCATCAAGGACATCAACCACCCGAGCCACTGCCTGTTCACCCGGCTCTCATCCAGAAGGCGAGGTCAGTACAGGTGCATCAAAGCTGGGACCGAGAGAATGAAAAACAGCTTCTACCTCAAGGCCATCAGACTGTTAAACAGCCATCACTAGCACATTAGAGGCTGCTGCTGCCTATTGAAATCACTGGCCACTTTAAGAAATGGAACACTAGTCACTTTAATAATGTTTACATATCTTGCACTACTCATCTCATATGTATATATTGTATTCTATAATATTCTACTCTATCTTAGTCCATGCCGCTCTGTCATTGCTTGTCCATATATGTATATATTCTTAAATCCCATTCCTTACTTTTTTGTGTGTATTGGGTATATGTTGTGAAATTGTTAGATATTACTGCACTGTCGGAGCTAGAAGCACAAGCATTTCGCTACACCCGCTAAACACTAAACACATGTAAACACTGCTAAACACATGTATGTGACAAATAAAATTGTATTTTATTTGTGTATTTCTTCCTTTACTTTCCAAATGCATCTCTGCAACACAAACTCCTACACAGTGTTTTCATTGTTTATGTCAATGCACATTACTGAAATTAATGTTTTATTTCATGTAAATTATTCATACTCATTTATATTTTAGTATTAAACTGTTATCTACTTCCTCAAAACACAAGATTAATCTGTAAAACAAATGATGAGACATTATTCGGTTACAACACTGATTTTGTTTTTTGGTGAAGAACCATCAGGCACCATCCTCAGTCACCATCCTCAGTCACCAACCTCAGTCACCATCCTCAGTCACCATGCTCAGTCACCATCCTCAGTCACCATGCTCAGTCACCATCCTCAGTCACCATGCTCAGTCACCATCCTCAGTCACCATCCTCAGTCACCATCCTCAGTCACCAATCCTCAGACACTTAAACTAACACCTAGTGACATCATCAAGGAGTTCAGAGTTCTTGGTGTAACGGGTAAGGTGTTGGCTTGACAGTTGCTGGACCCGAGTACAAGTCCCGGTCTGAATTTGCTACTGTATTTTGCTTTAGCCGATGCAGGAAGTGAGGAGACTTGTCAGCGGTAGACATAACAACGTGTCAGACGACAAACATTTGTTGCTAAAGGACAATATTTACATGTTTTTAGAATTTCAAAGGATGCATCTGACATTTTTCACACAAAGGGAGGTGATGATGGGAGGTGGTGTTTGTTTATTGTGTGTCTGCTGGGGTCTGCCTTGACAGACCATGTCTATAGCTAAAAGAAAACTGGAAAGGCCTGTGGGAAAGATCTGCTGCCATTTCATAGATCGAGAACATCCCAGGTATCTGTGTTGATGTGAATTGCCCTTGCCCTGTGATTCATAGTTTTGAAAATGATATTTTAGAATGAAAAATTATATCCGTGGGATTAACAGATGTCCTTTCTTAAACTGCCATTTTTGCTGTACTGTAAGTGTTAAATAGTGTAAGTACCTACCTTAAGTCCAATAAATCAAGTCTGCCAATGGTTTAATTGGGCTCTACCCTCAATGGTTAATTGGGCTCTACCCCCAGTGGATAAATTGGGCTCTACCCCCAATGGTTAATTGGGCTCTACCCCCAGTGGATAAATTGGGCTCTACCCCCAGTGGATTAATTGGGCTCTAGAAAGATAGAGGGACAGAGAGAGAGAAGCGAGGAATAAGATTCTCAGTGAAAGGCCACTCCCACTGTAAAGCAGACATGGAAATCCCTCCCCCCTCCTGTTGTTGTATTGTCACATACACCAGAGAGGTGCAGTGATGTGTTGTTTTACAGGGTCAGCCATAGTAGTATAGTGCCTCTGGAGCACATTAGGGTTAAGTGCCTTGCTCACAGGCACATTTTTCACCTTGTCGGCTCAGGGATTCAAACTAGCGACCTTTCGGTTACTGGCCCAATGCGCTAACCGCTAGGCTACCTGCCACCCTACCTGAAGCCCTACCTGAAGCCCTACCTACCACCCTACCTGAAGCCCTACCTGAAGCCCTACCTGAAGCCCTACCTGCCACCCTACCTGAAGCCCTACCTGAAGCCCTACCTGAAGCCCTACCTGAAGCCCTACCTGCCACCCTACCTGAAGCCCTACCTGAAGCCCTACCTGCCAACCTACCTGCCACCCTACCTGAAGCCCTACCTACCACCCTACCTGAAGCCCTACCTGAAGCCCTACCTGAAGCCCTACCTGCCACCCTACCTGAAGCCCTACCTGAAGCCCTACCTGAAGCCCTACCTGAAGCCCTACCTGAAGCCTTACCTGCCACCCTACCTGAAGCACTACCTGAAGCCCTACCTGAAGCCCTACCTGAAGCCCTACCTGAAGCCTTACCTGCCACCCTACCTGCCACCCTACCTGCCACCCTACCTGCCACCCTACCTGCCACCCTACCTGCCACCCTACCTGAAGCCCTACCTGCCACCCTACCTGAAGCCCTACCTGAAGCCCTACCTGAAGCCCTACCTGAAGCCCTACCTGCCACCCTACCTGCCACCCTACCTGAAGCCCTACCTGCCACCCTACCTGAAGCCCTACCTGAAGCCCTACCTGCCACCCTACCTGAAGCCCTACCTGCCACCCTACCTGCCACCCTACCTGAAGCCTTACCTGAAGCCCTACCTGAAGCCCTACCTGAAGCCCTACCTGAAGCCCTACCTGAAGCCTTACCTGAAGCCCTGCCTGAAGCCCTACCTGCCACCATCCCTCCTCTCTCATCTCTATCGTAGAACACTCTCCCATAAGTATTGTCCTTTAATAATGCTCTGTGTTCCAGGGTTTAATAATGCTCTGTGTTCCAGGGTTTCATAATGCTCTGTGTTCCAGGGTTTAATAATGCTCTGTGTTCCAGGGTTTAATAATGCTCTGTGTTCCAGGGTTTAATAATGCTCTGTGTTCCAGGGTTTAATAATGCTCTGTGTTCCAGGGTTTAAAAATGCTCTGTGTTCCAGGGTTTAATAATGTTCTGTGTTCCAGGGTTTAATAATGCTCTGTGTTCCAGGGTTTAATAATGTTCTGTGTTCCAGGGTTTAATAATGCTCTGTGTTCCAGGGTTTAATAATGCTCTGTGTCCAGGGTTTAATAATGCTCTTTGTTCCAGGGTTTAATAATGCTCTGTGTTCCAGGGTTTAATAATGCTCTGTGTTCCAGGGTTTAATAATGCTCTGTGTTCCAGGGTTTAATAATGCTCTGTGTTCCAGGGTTTAATAATGCTCTGTGTTCCAGGGTTTAATAATGCTCTGTGTTCCAGGGTTTTGTCATCACTTCTCTCTTTGTCTGGATGTTGATATTGAGCTTCTGTCATTGTTGTCTACGCCGTAGAGATGAGTTTATTTCATACTCCTCTCTTCCTGTGATCTGTCTATCCTCCCCGGTGTTGTTAACATGTTGGATGAATGCACAGCCGTCCAGAAGCATTACCTCGTGATAACAGAAGAACGGTCATAGCTAGTCACTGAGGAGGTTGCATGATTGTGAAACAGGGCCCGAATGATGACCTCGTCTATAGCTAATCACCAGCTAAATCATCGAGTTAGGTTAGAACGCTTTCTCGTTGTCTTCCCACTAAGTGTTTCACTTGTCCCATCTTTTCAGATCAGTGAGAAAAAAATAGGAAATACGAAAGCTCAAAGTGGCCTCAAAGTTTTGGAACCTATAGAGGTGTAATAATTTATGGCCAATGAAATAACATTAACTCGATAGTATTTGGACAGGATCCCTATACACCATCCATATTACATCAGTTAATCGACTGGGCAGAAATCCTAATAGACTATAAGGAAAGATGGCCGTGTCAGAGTGAGTAGGCATAGTCTCTCTCCCTGCTTAAAATCACTTGGCGTAGTCTGCTGTGCTTAAAAGGGGGTCTTGGTCCTCCATTAAGGGAAGTGCCCAGTGTAGGTGCATCCCAAATAACACCCTATTCCCTATATAATGAACTACTTTTGACCAGGACCCATTGTGCACTATATACTGTAGGCAATAGGGTGCTATTTGGGACTCAGCCTGGATCAACATGAGTAACTGCTGATGAGGCTTAACAGATGAGTAACTGCTAATGAGGCTTAACAGATGAGTAACTGCTGATGAGGCTTAACAGATGAGTAACTGCTGATGAGGCTTAACAGATGAGTAACTGCTGATGAGGCTTAACAGATGAGTAACCGCTGATGAGGCTTAACAGATGAGTAACTGCTGATGAGGCTTAACAGATGAGTAACTGCTGATGAGGCTTAACAGATGAGTAACTGCTGATGAGGCTTAACAGATGAGTAACTGCTGATGAGGCTTAACAGATGAGTAACTGCTGATGAAGCTTAACAGATGAGTAACTGCTGATGAGGCTTAACAGATGAGTAACTGCTGATGAAGCTTAACAGATGAGTAACCGCTGATGAGGCTTAACAGATGAGTAACCGCTGATGAGGCTTAACAGATGAATAACCGCTGATGAGGCTTAACAGATGAGTAACTGCTGATGAGGCTTAACAGATGAGTAACTGCTGATGAGGCTTAACAGATGAGTAACTGCTGATGAGGCTTAACACATGAATAACCGCTGATGAGGCTTAACAGATGAGTAACTGCTGATGAGGCTTAACAGATGAGTAACTGCTGATGAGGCTTAACAGATGAGTAACTGCTGATGAAGCTTAACAGATGAGTAACCGCTGATGAGGCTTAACAGATGAGTAACCGCTGATGAGGCTTAACAGATGAGTAACCGCTGATGAGGCTTAACAGATGAGTAACTGCTGATGAAGCTTAACAGATGAGTAACCGCTGATGAAGCTTAACAGATGAGTAACCGCTGATGAGGCTTAACAGATGAGTAACCGCTGATGAGGCTTAACAGATGAATAACCGCTGATGAGGCTTAACAGATGAGTAACTGCTGATGAGGCTTAACAGATAAGTAACTGCTGATGAGGCTTAACAGATAAGTAACTGCTGATGAAGCTTAACAGATAAGTAACTGCTGATGAAGCTTAACAGATGAGTAACCGCTGATGAGGCTTAACAGGCTAGGCCAGGCTAGGGCAGGCTAGGGCAGGCTAGGGCAGGCTAGGGCAGGCTAGGGCAGGTTAGGGCAGGCTAGGGCAGGCTAGGGCAGGCTAGGGCAGGCTAGGGCAGGCTAGGGCAGGTTAGGGCAGGCTAGGGCAGGCTAGGGCAGGCTAGGGCAGCAGGCTGTTACAGGGAGTTAGCCAGGATCATTGATCACTCTCAGTAATCAGCTGTTGCAAAATGACAGTGGCTAAGTTCCAAATGGCACCCTATCTCCTATGGGCTCTGATCAAAAGTAGTGCACTACATAGGGAACAGGGAGCCATTTGGGACACAGACAGATATTCAGGCATCGTTGTGGAATCCCACACCTTCACAACAAGAGACTCAGGAAAATTCATAAGCTAGTTGAAACTGGCCAACGCTTTGACAGCTACCATTATATTACACTTTGGCCAGTCAAGTATTTTCAATTTCCTTTAAGTAACATAACCTACTTTTCCAATTACAACAACCGGCTGCTCTAAAGCAGAGGAAGAGGCGAAGCGAGAGGGTTTACTCCGCCCAAAATCTGATCTAATAGAAGTTTTGTAATGCAGGTTGTTACGAGTGTACAGAGGATGTGTCCCGTGAGCAGACAGGCCAAACTTGAGAGTGTGACTTTGGGCAGAACATCTGAGGAGACGAGCGAGAGAGGGACGTCACAAAACACTGCACTAAATTACACACAAGAAACGTGTGTGCAAACCCAGGCCTGTAATACAGGGTGTATCCAGACTAACCCAGGCCTGTAATACAGGGTGTATTCAGACTAACCCAGGCCTGTAATACAGGGCGTTTCCAGACTAACCCAGGCCTGTAATACAGGGTGTATCCAGACTAACCCTGTAATACAGGGTGTATTCAGACTAACCCAGGCCTGTAATACAGGGTGTATTCAGACTAACCCAGGCGTGTAATACAGGGTGTATCCAGACTAACCCAGGCGTGTAATACAGGGTGTATCCAGACTAACCCAGGCCTGTAATACAGGGTGTATCCAGACTAACCCAGGCCTGTAATACAGGGTGTATCCAGACTAACCCAGGCCTGTAATACAGGGTGTATCTAGACTAACCCAGGCCTGTAATACAGGGTGTATCCAGACTAACCCAGGCCTGTAATACAGGGTGTATCCAGACTAACCCAGGCCTGTAATACAGGGTGTATCCAGACTAACCCAGGCCTGTAATACAGGGTGTATCTAGACTAACCCAGGCCTGTAATACAGGGTGTATCCAGACTAACCCAGGCCTGTAATACAGGGTGTATCCAGACTAACCCAGGCGTGTAATACAGGGTGTATCCAGACTAACCCAGGCCTGTAATACAGGGTGTATCTAGACTAACCCAGGCCTGTAATACAGGGTGTTTCCAGACTAACCCAGGCCTGTAATACAGGGTGTATCCAGACTAACCCAGGCGTGTAATACAGGGTGTATCCAGACTAACCCAGGCCTGTAATACAGGGTGTATCTAGACTAACCCAGGCCTGTAATACAGGGTGTATCCAGACTAACCCAGGCCTGTAATACAGGGTGTATCCAGACTAACCCAGGCCTGTAATACAGGGTGTATCCAGACTAACCCAGGCCTGTAATACAGGGTGTATCCAGACCAACCCAGGCCTGTAATACAGGGTGTATCCAGACCAACCCAGGCCTGTAATACAGGGTGTATCCAGACTAACCCTGTAATACAGGGTGTATCCAGACTAACCCAGGCCTGTAATACAGGGTGTATCCAGACTAACCCAGGCCTGTAATACAGGGTGTATCCAGACTAACCCAGGCTCTGTGGCCAAATCATGCTATTTTGAATGATTTTATTTAGTGCTGTAAAGAGAGGAGTAGGGTAATTAGGCTATATAATTTTGCCAATTTTATTCAATTTACTTAGAGAAACCTTAGCTTCCCCAAGCCTTATGGACGTGTCACCTTTCAGCCTATGTCAATCTACTATCCCCCATAGTAGAAAAGTTTACCTATTCTATTGGTCAGCTTGTTGAGATAGAAATAGCCTGTTCCAATCAGACTCTGGGACAGTGGTGGGAGGATAGATTCCTAATTCATACAACCAATAGGCCTAGGCTACATAAATAAAATAAAAACTTTAAAAAGCAATGAGTCTGATGCAACCGATCAGAACGTTTAGCTTAAAATGTTGATAAACTATTAGGCTATTTCTTCACATTATAAGCGCAGCAATGTACACAAGGCAGCAGGCTATGCGTGAATGTGCATTTGGCTACCAGACATTGAAAGAAAGTTGAAAACCAATAGAACATGAGAGAAATATGCTACTGGCTTCAAATGGCACATAGAAGTATTTTAGAAAATAATTCCGTCCGCAGATATGGTGGGATTTTGCCTGGGCTACTTTGAAGCAAGGTAAAACATGCCTCATAATATGTAGTAAAACATTTAGGTTTAAAAACAATTAAGTAGTTATATGTTTTCAAAAATGCATTCTGCCTCCAGCTCGTTGAAAAAGTGGTGTGTGACGCGCTAATGAAGCATGTCTATTCATTTGAATGGCGAATGGTACGCTGGCTTCAATTACCGGTTGAGAAATAAAATAGTAACTGTTTTTAATGGTGGCCCCCTGAACAAACGATCGCATTTAGAAATGTTGCGCAATGATTGGGTTTATAAAAAGTGCTGTCTGACAGATTTTCAGCTCAAAAGCTCTGTATCTGTATGTTGTGCGTATGATAAATAAGACACATACCAAATACACACACGCGCCAGTTTAATTGCACTAAATTATGCAAATTAACCCACAGACCGATAAGCATGACTGGCCAAATGTATTTCAATCAACTTGCATTACCATCAATGAATGGGTGATTCTTTAACTATGGTACTTTTCTTGTCCCTGGATGAAATAATAAAAACTAAAAAATATTTCTTCTTTTTTGTTTTTGTCATACTTATTCCACCCTAAGGGGAACTTATAAAAAATTTATCATGGCTCAATCATTCTTTTTATTATATAATATGAGGCCTTTTATGCATGGTTTTTACTGTTTTCCCTCTGTCCCTAAGCCAGACTTTGTATCTTCAACCTCGCTTAATTCTAAATTAAATATTTAAATAATGTAGATTTCAAGTACAAATGATAAAATACCATTTATTTCAATTCTACATATTATATATTGTGATACATATTCACATTTTCCTATATTTTTCATAAATAGAACCCTTGTCCCTTGGGGTCACTGTCATTTCCACCACACTGTACAAAATAGAATCCTGGGATCAGTGTTTTAGGTTTGTATATTTAGTAACCATAGCAACAGAAACTCCACAGTGGAACACATGGCTGGATGAAATGGTGTCCTCTACAGGGGGTAATGAAAAGAAGAAAAATCAAGGTAAATATGAGTAAAACTGAGAGTATGTTTATTGGTCGTCATTTCCAAACAGCTCATATTTCACATGGACGTAAAAATAACTGGATACATTCAATTTAATAATGTGTAATTTGTGTATATTTAATGCTAACTCTAAAACTAATATTAGCAGGCTAACATAGCATGAGATTTTAGAGGGAAAGTGGGGAAATGTAATTTCCACCACAGTCATTTCCACCACGGTGTTCATTGTGGTGGTAAAGACAGGTTGTGGTGGAAATGACATTGTTCGTGCTAAACAGCAAATAATTTGGGCTATAATACTGATACTAAATTCAAAAACAGTTTTAACAATATTACAATATTGTTGGTAAATAAGAGAACAATAGATAAGTAGGTTTGACATGATGTCTTGGCTCTTTCTTTAAGATGGCAAGCAATACCACAGCACAGAGGTCAAGATCATACAGAGAAAGAATAAAATCAGATCCACTTAAATATGCAGAGTCCCTCAAGAAGGACAGAGAAAGATACCTGAAGAAAAGCAACAAGGTGTTGTTAAATCTGTGACAGAAATGCCGAAAAGAGAACAACGAAAAATGAGAAGACAGTGGCGAATTTCTCAATCGAAACAGACGTAGGAAATGGAAAATGGTCTCAGCAGTGAATAGTTTCATGGCACATACAACACCACCACCATCACCAGACAACATGAGTGTTAATGCAGAAGACATCCCTGAAACACCTCAGCTGTGTGAGCCTACACCAGAGAGAACTCCACAGAGGAAAAGAGGGAGAAAAAAAGGTTGCGAAGGCAAAAGCAAAGGTGTACAGAGATCTTAATGACATTAAACAAAAGCTTGAGGATGCCCTCAGAAAAGTTGAAAAATACAAAAAAATAAGTAATCGACTGAAGAAGAACCTGGGGATCCTAGAGTCACCTAAAATGAAAACAAAGCAACAGATGCAGCAAGAAAGCAAGCAATTAAAGAAGACACTCCTATTCCATAACACCATTATGTCAGAAATAAGAAAAAAGTATCAGAATGTTGACAATCGTAAAGCTCGGCAACTGATCTCCAAACTTGTGGCTGGCAAGATCTTAAAAAAATACCGCCTGGTCACCATGGCCAAGAAGGAGTTTGGATTCTCTACAAAACTAATCAGGACAAACATGACAAGGGCCGACAAACTCAAATACACCCGCAAAACACAACGAAACAGAGTCAGCCAAGAAGTGAAGGAAAAGATAACAAAGTTTTTAGAATGCGACGATAACAGTAGGGCCACTACTGGAAAGAAAGAGACAATTACAAAGATGAAAAATAAAATGCAAAAGCGCTTCCTGGTGGATTCTATGCAGACACTGCACCTGAAGTTTAGACACGAGAATCCCGAAGTCAGACTCTCCTATGCAGAGTTTTGCAAAAAGCGACCCTTTTGGATTGTTAAACCAACGATCAAAGACAGAGACACATGTCTGTGTAAGCTACACTCAAATATACAGTTCATGGCAAACAAACTGTTCTTTCACAAAGTCCTAACTCAGTTGCCGGTGGGGAAGGAAACTGCTCAGGGATTTCACCATGAGGCCAATGGTGATTTTAAAAGAGTTAAAGAGTTTAATGGTTGTGATATGAGAAAACTGAGGATGGATCAACAACATTGAAGTTACTCAATACTAACATAAATTACAGAGTGAAAAGAAGGAAGCCTGTAAAAAAAGTCAACATACTGGGAGCACAGAACATGGAGACTGCATTGGGATCACCAAGTTCAAGCACACTTACCAGCACATCTCAACCCATCATAGACCTGCATGAGGGACTGATTGGAAGTTGGTGTGTGGTACGGTATGATGGGGATCCTTACCCTGGCATTATACAGGATGTGGACCCTGAGGGTTGTGCTCTGGTGAGAACCATGAGTCATATTGGCAAAAACAAGTTCTTCTGGCCTATGAGAGACGATGTTATTTGGTACTGGCCAGAAGATGTGATCAGGCTGGTCCCAGAGCCTCAACCAGTAACAAAGAGGCATGTGATGGTGGAGCCAACAGTTTGGAAAGAAATATGCTCTGTTCTTGACCATGAAACATAACTGAACCTCTGGCCCATATGCAAGTTTGACAGATACAGTATTTAGCAAATACAATGTCTATTTAGTCAGATTCAACTTGTTATTCCACATGATTACGTTTGACAGTACATGGATTTACGATATAACACACATGACAGTAATGTTTAAGTACAGAGTGTTTGCTCTGGTTCAGCATAGGCATATAAGTTTTCAATTTCAAAATATATTGCCTATTTTATCTGTTATTCAACTGGTTATATTAAGGTTATGTTAAGGTAATGATGACATAAAGGGTTTGCTCTAGTTTGTACTAGTTTGCTCTAGTTCAGCATGTAGAAAACAGTGAAGAAATGATTTGCTGATTTTTTAACACAAATTCATGTTTTTTCATTTTTTGGATTGTTTTTAATTTAAAAATATTGGTGATATGTTTTTGTTCACAAATGCTGTTGCTTATTGATTTGCTCTGGTTCACCACATAGAGCAGTAGAAAAATTGTTTTTAATTGGAAGTTGCCTATCTGTCATTTCCGCCACACACTGTCTCTTCCGCCACGCCATGTCATTTCCACCACAACACATATTTTAAAGTAAAACATATAAAAACATACAATCAAACCAACTATATTCAGTGGTGTTGATAATTGTGCAGTTAGGGCTAAGATTTGTGTATACACTTTGAGAAATATATGTTTTTGAGCTATGATAAGAAAATGAAATGTTCCATTGACCTAGTTTTAGGTGTTTTTTAGTGTAAACATTGTAAAATCTTTACAGTTACATTTCTGAAAAAAATAATAAATTACAAATTTGAACAGATATGTGTGCGTTATTTAATCAAATATATTTATAACAGAAGATATTTCATTATTTTCTCTTAAAAATACATGTTTTGTTATGTGATGGAAATGACCGTTTTCTTGGACTGTCAGATAAAAATGGCAAAAAATATATATTAGTAAATACAAATCATCACAGCCAACTTCAGGGAAGGTTTCCAGACAGATTGAGAAACCAACTGATACTAAAAAATTGTTTGTAGAAATGTTTTTATTTTCTGAAACTGTCTAGCTCAAAGAGTACCATAGTTGAAGAATTACCCGAATACAGTGCCTTGCAAAAGTATTCATCCCCCTTGGCGTTTTTCCTATTTTGTTGCATTACAACCTGTAATTTAAATTGATTTTTATTTGGATTTCATGTAATACAGAAAATAGTCCAAATTGGTGAAGTGAAATGAAAAAAATAACTTGTTTTAATTAATAACGAAAAAGTGGTGCGTGCATATGTATTCACCCCCTTTGCTATGAAGCCCCTAAATTAGATCTGGTGCAACCAATTACCTTCAGAAGTCACATAATGAGTTAAATAAAGTCCACCTGTGTGCAATCTAAGTGTCACATGATCTCAGTATATATATACACCTGTTCTGAAAGGCCCCAGAGTCTGCAACACCACTAAGCAAGGGGCACCATCAAGCAAGCGGCACCATGAAGACCAAGGAGCTCTCCAAACAGGTCAGGGAGAAAGTTGTGGAGAAGTACAGATTATAAAAAAATATCAGAAACATCCCACGGAGTACCATTAAATCCATTATTAAAACATGGAAAGAATATGGCACCACAACAAACCTGCCAAGAGAGGGCCGCCCACCAAAACTCACAGACCAGGCAAGGGGGGCATTAATCAGAGAGGCAACAAAGAGACCAAAGATAACCCTGAAGGAGCTGCAAAGCTCCACAGCGGAGATTGAAGTATCTTTCCATAGGACCACTTAAAGCCGTACACTCCACAGAGCTGGGCTTTACGGAAGAGTGGCCAGAAAAAAGCCATTGCTTAAAGAAAAAAATAAGCAAACACGTTTGGTGTTCGCCAAAAGGCATGTGGGAGACTCCCCAAACATATAGAAGAAGGTACTCTGGTCAGATGAGACTAAAATTGAGCTTTTTGGCCATCAAGGAAAACGCTATGTCTGGCGCAAACCCAACACCTCTCATAACCCCGAGAACACCATCCCCAGAGTGAAGCATGGTGGTGGCAGCATCATGCTGTGGGGATGTTTTTCATCGGCAGGGACTGTGAAATTAGTCAGAATTGAAGGAATGATGGATGGCACTAAATACAGGGAAATTCTTGAGGGATGCACACGCAACACCTTTTACAGACATGATGAGTGGGGAAGTCTGATGTCACATACAATAGATTTACCTCTTGTCTCAAAGGCTGCAAACTGAAGCCAGTACACTCTTAGAAGAAAAGGGTTCCAAATAGGTTATTCGGCTGTCCCCATAGGTAAACCCTTTTTGGTTGCAGGTAAAACCCTTTTTGGTTCCATGTAGAACCCTCCATAGAAAGGGTTCTACATGGAACCCAAAAGGCTTTTACCTGGAACCCAAAAGGCTTTTACCTGCGACAAAAAAATGTTTTTTCAAAGGGTCCACCTATGGGGACAGCCAAAGAACCCTTTAAGGTTCTAGATAGCACCTCGTTTCTAAGAGTGCAGTGTCAAACAATTTATTCCCAAGATATTCCCGAGGTGCCAGAACAAATCTGATTTTATTTGTCACATGTTTCGTAAACAACAGGTGTGGACTAAGCTTACTAACGGGTCCTTCCCAACAACGCAGAGAGAAAGAAAATTGAGAAATAATAGAAAAGTAAAACACGTAATAATAAAAGTAATAATAAATACACAACGTTAACCTGGCTATTAACACGGGGTACCAGTATTGAGTCGATGTGCAGGGGTATGAGGTTGTTGAGGTAGATACAGTGAGGGAAAAAAGTATTTGATCCCTGCTGATTTTGTACGTTTGCCTACTGACAAAGAAATGATCAGTCTATAATTTTAATGGTAGGTTTATTTGAACAGTGAGAGACAGAATAACAACAAAAAAATCCAGAAAAACACGTCAAAAATGTTATAAATAGATTTGCATTTTATTGAGGGAAATAAGTATTTGACCCCCTCTCAATCAGAAATATTTCTGTCTCCAAGGTGTCTTTTATACAGGCAACGAGCTCAGATTAGGAGCACACTCTTAAAGGGAGTGCTCCAAATCTCAGCTTGTTACCTGTATAAAAGACACCTGTCCACAGAAGCAATCAATCAATCAGATTCCAAACTCTCCACCATGGCCAAGACCAAAGAGCTCTCCAAGGATGTCAGGGACAAGATTGTAGACCTACACAAGGCTGGAATGGGCTACAAGACCATCGCCAAGCAGCTTGGTGAGAAGGTGACAACAGTTGGTGCGATTATTCGCAAATGGAAGAAACACAAAAGACTGTCAATCTCCCTCGGCCTGGGGCTCCATGCAAGATCTCACCTCGTGGAGTTGCAATGATCATGAGAACGGTGATGAATCAGCCCAGAACTACACGGGAGGATCTTGTCAATGATCTCAAGGCAGCTGGGACCATAATCACCAAGAAAACAATTGGTAACACACTACGCCGTGAAGGACTGAAATCCTGCAGCGCCCGCAAGGTCCCCCTGCTCAAGAAAGCACATATACAGGCCCGTCTGAAGTTTGCCAATGAACATCTGAATGATTCAGAGGAGAACTGGGTGAAAGTGTTGTGGTCAGATGAGACCAAAATCGAGCTCTTTGGCATCAACTCAACTCGCCGTGTTTGGAGGAGGAGGAATGCTGCCTATGACCCCAAGAACACCATCCCCACCGTCAAACATGGAGGTGGAAATATTATGCTTAGGGAGTGTTTTTCTGCTAAGGGGACAGGACAACTTTACCGCATCAAAGGGACGATGGACGGCGCCATGTACCGTCAAATCTTGGGTGAGAACCTCCTTCCCTCGGCCAGGGCATTGAAAATGGGTCGTGGATGGGTATACCGGCATGACAATGACCCAAAACACACGGCCAAGGCAACAAAGGAGTGGCTCAAGAAGAAGCACATTAAGGTCCTGGAGTGGCCTAGCCAGTCTCCGGACCTTAATCCCATAGAAAATCTGTGGAGGGAGCTGAAGGTTCGAGTTGCCAAACCTCAGGCTCGAAACCTTAATGACTTGGTTATGGTGACAATATAATAAGAATAATACTGCATACTGTTGGGGCAGTATGTGAATTGGAGTGGGTTCAGGGTGTCTGGGATGATGGTGTTGATGTGAGCCATGACCAGCCCTCCAAAGCATTTCATGGCTACAGATGTGAGTGCTACGGGGCGATAGTCATTTAGACAGGTTACCTTGGCGTTCTTGGGCACAGAGACTATGGTGGTCTGCTTGAAACATGTAGGTATTACAGACTGGGTCAGGGAGAGGTTGAAAATGTTAGTGAAGACACTGGTCAGACCATGCTCTAAGTACACGTCCTGGTAATCCTTCTGGCCCTGCGGCCTTGTGAATGTTAAGCTGTTTAAAGGTCTTACTCACATCGGCCACGGAGAGAGTGAAAACACAGTTGTCTGGAACAGCTGGTGCTCTCATGCATGCTTTAGTGTTGCTTGCCTCGAAGCGAGCATTGAAGGCATTTAGCTCATCTGGTAGGCTCGTGTCACTGGATTTCTCTTTGTAATCCATGATAGTTTGCCAGCCCTGCCACATCCGACAAGCATCAGAGCCAGTGTAGTAGGATTCAATCTTAGTTTTGAATTGACACTTTGCCTGTTTGATGGTTCGTCGGAGGGCATAGCGGGATTTCTTATAAGCGTCCGGGTTAGAGTCCCGCTCCTTGAAAGCGGCAGCTCTAGCCTTTAGCTCAGTGCGGATGTTGCCTGTAATGGCTTCTGGTTGGGATATGTACGTAAGGTCACTGTGGGGACGACATCGTCGATACTAGATGTGTGCCGAGTAGTCGGACAAAATGAGTATCGTAACAGATATGGGCAATTGTCTGGATACGATTATGATCCGAGTATTATTTTGAATTATCCGTGTTCAGAAAAAAAAGAACTTTTCGGGTGCCAGCATGCATCTTTCTCATGTCAGTCAGTCAAGTGAGGTACTACGTGGTGTAAATAAGTCAATTGGCTAGTTTGCCTGTCTGTAAAGTGAAGGGCAGGCTGTACGTTGATCCTGCTGCTCTGATTGGATGGAGTGAAGCTGTATTTCTCTTTCCACTTGCTTCATAATTTCACCTGATCACTTCTCTGTTTGGAATCTGATCATTCAGCCTGCTGCCGCCTCCTGCTAGCCTGCTACTATGATAAACCACATGGCGAGGACGTTTGCTATCAAGCTATCAATGTGCATAATATCTAACAAGCAGGACGAGGGTAGAAATATGAAATGCAGATGCGCATTCTGACTGATAGCAAACTTGTCTGCCAAGTTGAGGACACACAGACACAGGTCAGACACACAGACACACACACACACACACACACACACACACACACACACACACACACACACACACACACACCCCCTCTCCTGGGAGATATTTTGCCAACATCTACTTAGGCATATTGAATCATTTCATTTTTTTCAAATCATGAGTATCATCCAATCTGACTATCAACTGTCAATTTACGGACAAGATTAAGAATATGAGTATGGGCCACGTCGGCCCCTAGTCGAGGCACTTACTAATGAAGCTGGTGACTGATGGGGTAAACTCCTCAATGTCATCGGATGAGTCCGGGAACATGTTCCAGTCTGTGCTAGCGAAACAGTCCTGTAGCTTAGCGTCCCCTTCATCGGACCACTTCCGTATTGAGAGCGTCACTGGAACTTCCTGTTTTGAGTTTTAGCTTTTTAGTTATTGTCAGATTTGCCAAATGGAGTGCGAGGGAGAGAGCTTTGTATGTGTCTCCGTGTGTGGAGTAAAGGTGATCTAGAGTTTTTTCACCTCAAGTTGCACAGGTGACATGCTGGTAAAAATGAGGATAGACAGATTTCAGTTTCCTTGCATTAAAATCACCGGCCACTAGGAGCGCCGCCTCTGGGTGAGCATTTTCTTGTTTGCCTATACCCTTATACAGTTCGTATGGTCTACAGCTTATCATGAGGTATTTTAACTCAGGCGAGCAGAACCTCCAGACATCCTTAATATTAGAGGTCACGCACCAGCTGTTGTTAATAAAGAGACACACACCCCCCCCCCTTGAGATTACCCGGCGCTGCCGTTTTGTCCTGCCGATGCATTGAAAAACCAGCTAAAATATTATCTATGTCCTTGTTCAGCCAAGTTTCAGAGAACAGCTATCTGAACAGCAAATACAGGAGTAGTTCTGTCTGTAATAAGGCCCTTTTGTGGGGAAAAACTCATTCTTATTGGCTGGGCGTGGCTCCCCAGTGGGTGGGCATGGCTGCCAAGTGGGTGGGCCTATGCCCTCCCAGGCCCACCCATGGCTGCACCCCTGCCCAGTCATGTGTCACGCCCTGACTCAGGGGACTCTTATATGTTGAGTCAGGGTGTGTAGTTTCTATGTCGTGAGACACGAACGTGCCTCACGAACGTGACATCATGTGAAATCCATAGATTAGGGCCTAATGAATTTATTTCAATTGACTGATTTCCTTATATGAAATGTAACTCAGTAAAATCTTTTAAATTGTTGCATTTATATTTTTGTTCAGTATACATACGCTACACACTGTGCAGCAGGGTCGACTCCACTTGATGTTAATATCCTCTCATACGCTACACACTGTCCTTTGTTGTACGGACAGCAGGGTTTACTCTATAGGAAATAAACATAACATCTAGCAGTCTCAGACATAAACATTTCCTGTGACTATGTATTCAGTCTGCAGGCCATGGATGTACCTTTCGAAGGGCTAAAGACTCAAATGTTTGGTTTCCAAACGTTACCATTCGGGACGCGACCAAAGACACTAGGTCAGCCGGACACAGACAGCATCATTATTCACCACGCAACATTGTGGAGGTGTGGGAGCGAATACAATTAGAGAGCAATATGTTTTCTGAATCATGCCCCTCGGCGGAAGAGTTATAAGTGGTTGCATCCCAAATGGCATTTGGGACTCAGCCAGTGTTAGTGGATGGCTCCCAGAGACGACTCAAAGCTGGTCTCTAACATTGGGCCAAGCGGTGCTCTTAGGTACGTGTCAACTTAACGTCATTTATGTCAACTTAACGTCATTTATGTGATTGATTGTTTGTGTGTTGGGGTCCGGTGCGACGTCGTTACACCTATTTTTCAATCTGAAATGCCTTGACCTGAATCAGTCATGTCAGGCTCTCTGAAGCGGAGCTATCTCTGGAAGACCGTTTTCAGACTGAGCATTGGGCCAACGGATCTATAATCATAGTTGGTTGATTTCAGACTGAGTATTGGGCCAACGGATCTATAATCATAGTTGGTTGTTTTCAGACTGAGTATTGGGCCAACGGATCTATAATCATAGTTGGTTGTTTTCAGACTGAGTATTGGGCCAACGGATCCATAACCATAGTTGGTTGATTTCAGACTGAGCATTGGGCCAACGGATCTATAATCATAGTTGGTTGATTTCAGACTGAGTATAGACACACTATGTCATAGATACACTATGGTATAGATACGCTATGGTATAGACACACTATGGTATAGATACACCATGGTATAGATACACTATGGTATAGATACACTATGGTATAGATACACTATGGTATAGATACACTATGGTATAGACACACTATGGTATAGATACACTATGGTATAGATACACTATGGTATAGACACACTATGGTATAGATACACTATGGTATAGACACACTATGGTATAGATACACTATAGTATAGATACACTATGGTATAGATACACTATGGTATAGATACATTATGGTATAGATACACTATGGTATAGACACACTATGGTATAGATACACTATGGTATAGATACACTATGGTATAGATACACTATTATATAGATACACTATGGTATAGACACACTATGGTATAGATACACTATGGTATAGATACACTATTATATAGATACACTATGGTATAGACATACTATGGTATAGATACACTATGGTATAGACATACTATGGTATAGATACACTATGGTATAGACACACTATGGTATAGATACACTATGGTATAGATACACTATGGTATAGATACACTATGGTATAGATACACTATAGTATAGATACACTATGGTATAGATACACCATGGTATAGATACACTATAGTATAGATACACTATGGTATAGATACACTATGGTATAGATACACTACGGTATAGATACACTATGGTATAGATACACTATGGTATAGATACACTATGGTATAGACACACTAAGGTATAGATACACTATGGCATAGATACACTATGGTATAGATACACTATGGTATAGATACACTATGGTATAGATACACTATTATATAGATACACTATGGTATAGACACACTATGGTATAGACACACTATGGTATAGATACACTATGGTATAGATACACTATTATATAGATACACTATGGTATAGACACACTATAGTATAGATACACTATGGTATAGATACACTATTATATAGATACACTATGGTATAGACACACTATGGTATAGATACACTATTATATAGATACACTATGGTATAGGCACACTATGGTATAGATACACTATGGTATAGATACACTATGGTATATATACACTATGGTATAGATACACTACGGTATAGATACACTATGGTATAGACACACTATGGTATAGATACACTATGGTATAGATACACTATGGCATAGATACACTATGGTATAGATACACCATGGTATAGATACACTATGGTATAGATACACTATGGTATAGATACACTATGGTATAGATACACTATGGTATAGATACACTATGGTATAGATACACTATGGTATAGATACACTATGGGATAGATACACTATGGTATAGATACACTATGTCATAGATACACTATAGTATAGATACACTATGGTATAGATACACTATGGGATAGATACACTATGGCATAGATACACCATGGTATAGATACACTATGGTATAGATACACCATGGTATAGATACACTATGACATAGATACACTACGGTATAGATACACTATGACATAGATACACTACGGTATAGATACACTACGGTATAGATACACTATAGTATAGATACACTATGGTATAGATACACTATGGTATAGATACACTATGGTATAGATACACTATGGTATAGATACACTGGTATAGATACACTATGACATAGATACACTACGGTATAGATACACTATGGTATAGATACACTATGGTATAGATACACTATGGTATAGATACACTATAGTATAGATACACTATGGTATAGACACACTATGGTATAGATACACTATAGTATAGATACACTATGGCATAGATACACTATGGGATAGATACACTATGGTATAGATACACTATGGGATAGATACACTATGGTATAGATACACTATGTCATAGATACACTATGGTATAGATACACTATGGTATAGACACACTATGGTATAGATACACTATGGCATAGATACACTATGGGATAGACACACTATGGTATAGATACACTATGGTATAGATACACTATGGTATAGATACACTATGACATAGATACACTACGGTATAGATACACTATGACATAGATACACTATGGTATAGATACACTATGGTATAGATACACCATGGTATAGATACACTATGGTATAGATACACCATGGTATAGATACACTATGGTATAGATACACTACGGTATAGATACACTATGGTATAGATACACTATGGTATAGATACACTATGGTATAGATACACTATGGTATAGATACACTATGTCATAGATACACTATAGTATAGATACACTATGGTATAGACACACTATGGTATAGATACACTATAGTATAGATACACTATGGCATAGATACACTATGGGATAGATACACTATGGTATAGATACACTATGGGATAGATACACTATGGTATAGATACACTATGTCATAGATACACTATGGTATAGATACACTATGGTATAGACACACTATGGTATAGATACACTATGGCATAGATACACTATGGGATAGACACACTATGGTATAGATACACTATGGTATAGATACACTATGGTATAGATACACTATGACATAGATACACTACGGTATAGATACACTATGACATAGATACACTATGGTATAGATACACTATGGTATAGATACACCATGGTATAGATACACTATGACATAGATACACTACGGTATAGATACACTATGACATAGATACACTACGGTATAGATACACTATAGTATAGATACACTATGGTATAGATACACCATGGTATAGATACACTATGGTATAGATACACTATGGTATAGATACACTATGGTATAGATACACTATGGTATAGATACACTGGTATAGATACACTATGACATAGATACACTATGGTATAGATACACTATGGTATAGATTCACTATGGTATAGATACACTACGGTATAGATACACTACGGTATAGATTCACTATGATAAAGACACACTATGGTATAAACACACTACAGTATAGACATACTATGGTATAGATACATTATACACTTGCATGCACATGTGTACATATACTGGATATAGTATGTATTCATATCTATTTTCATCATCTGTACACTGATTGCTTTTGACAGCAAATTGTGCAAATCATCAAGATTGTATTTGAAAGGGGATGCATGTCCCTCTTTCCTCCAAACGCTCCCTCCCCGGCATAATGCAGGTAAATAGATGTCTTTACTAGTTTGCCATCTCCCCTCTCTGATTGTATTGGACATATGTTAGAGAGCTTGCTGTCCCAGGTTAATAACATATTTCTTCCCCCTTGGCAAGGTTACGGCAGCAGCCCTGCCCAGCCCGGGCGTCAGGTGCTCGATGTATTAAATTAGATACCGTGTGTGTGTGTGTGTGTGTGTGTGTGTGTGTGTGTGTGTGTGTGTGTGTGTGTGTGTGTGTGTGTGTGTGTGTGTGTGTGTGTGTGTGAGTGTGTGAGTGAGTGTGGTGTGTGAGTGGTGTGAGTGTGGTGAGTGGTGGTGAGTGAGTGAGTGAGTGAGTGAGTGAGTGAGTGGAGTGAGGTTAGTGAGTGGAGTGAGTGAGTGAGTGGTGGTGAGTGGGTGTGAGTGGTAGTAGTGAGTGAGTGAGTGAGTGAGTGAGTGAGTGAGTGAGTGAGTGAGAGAGAGAGAGAATCTGAAGTCAAATGTCTACTGTTTGCTGATGATCTGGTGCTTCTGTCACCAACCAAGGAGGGCCTACAGCAGCACCTAGATCTTCTGCACAGATTCTGTCAGACCTGGGCCCTGACAATAAATCTCAGTAAGACAAAAATAATGGCGTTCCAAAAAAGGTCCAGTTGCCAGGACCACAAATACAAATTCCATCTAGACTCCGTTGCCCTAGAGCACACAAAAAACTGTACATACCTCGGCCTAAACATCAGCGCCACAGGTAACTTCCACAAAGCTGTGAACGATCTGAGAGACAAGGCCAGAAGGGCCTTCTATGCCATCAAAAGGAACATAAAATTCGACATGCCAATTAGGATCTAGCTAAAAATACTTGAATCAGTGATAGAACCCATTGCCCTTTATGGTTGTGAGGTCTGGGGTCCGCTCACCAACCAAGAATTCACAAAATGGGACAAACACCCAGTTGAGACTATGCATGCAGAATTCTTCAAAAATATCCTCTGTGTACAACGTAAAACACCAAATAATGCATGCAGAGCAGAATTAGGCCGATACCCGCTAATTATCAAAATCCATAAAAGAGCCGTTAAATTCTACAACCACCTAAAAGCGATTCCCAAACCTTCCATAACAAAGCCATCACCTACAGAGAGATTAACCTGGAGAAGAGTCCCCTAAGCAAGCTGGTCCTGGGGCTCTGTTCACAAACACAAACAGACCCCACAGAGCCCCAGGACAGCAACACAATTTTTAGCCCAACCAAATCATGAGAAAACTAAAAGATAATTACTTGACACATTGGAATTAACAAAAAAAAACAGAGTAAACTAGAATGGTATTTGGCCCTAAACAGAGAGTACACAGTGGCAGAATACCTGACCACTGTGACTGACCCAAATTTAAGGACATATTTGACTATGTACAGAATCAGTGAGCATAGCCTTGCTATTGAGAAAGGCTGCCATAGGCAGAACTGGCACTCAAGAGAAGACCGGCTATGTGCACACTGCCCGCAAAATGAGGTGGAAACTGTGCTGCACTTCCTAACCTCCTGCCATGTGTATGACCATACTAGAGACACATACAGTGGCTTGCGAAAGTATTCACCCCCCTTGGCATTTTTCCTATTTTGTTGCCTTACAACCTGGAATTAAAATTAGATTTTTGGGGGGTTTGTATCATTTGATTTACACAACATTCCTACCACTTTGAAGATGCAAAATATTGAGCGTGCAAAGTCAATACTTTATCGAGCCACCTTTTGCAGCAATTACAGCTGCAAGTCTCTTGGGGTATGTCTCTATAACCTTGGCACATCTAGCCACTGGGATTTTTGCCCATTCTTCAAGGCAAAACTGATCCAGCTCCTTCAAGTTGGATGGGTTCCGCAGGTGTACAGCAATCTTTAAGTCATACCACAGATTCTCAATTGGATTGAGGTCTGTGCTTTGACTAGGCCTTTCCAAGACATTTAAATGTTTCCCCTTAAACCACTTGAGTGTTGCTTTAGCAGTATCCATCATTCCTTCAATTCTGACCAGTTTCCCAGTCCCTGCCGATGAAAAACATCCCCACAGCATGATGCTGCCACCACCATGCTTCACTGTGGGGATGGTGTTCTAGGGGTGATGAGAGGTGTTGGGTTTGCGCCAGACATAGCGTTTTCCTTGATGGCCAAAAAGCTCAGATTTAGTCTCATCTGACCAGAGTACCTTCTTCCATATGTTTGGGGAGTCTCCCACATGCCTTTTGGCGAACACCAAACATGTTTGCTTATTTTTTTCTTTAAGCAATGTTTTTTTTTTCTTCTGGCCAC
>NW_025534412.1:55000-82500 GCF_020615455.1 Coregonus clupeaformis | reverse complement strand
GATTTTGGCAATGAAGCCCTTTATCTACTTCCCCAGATTCATTTTTATGAAATGTTTATGTCTCTGAATCCAGTATAAAGGAAATTAGAGGTAGTTTTGTGAGCCAATGATAGAAGGGCCAGTTTCCTGAGACCGCATTACTAATCATCTGCTGCCACGGCAACTGAAAGGTTTCCTGTCCCCATCCCCATCGTTTTCCAGAGCCACATGCTGATGGGCCAGGAAATGACAGGTGCTGTTATGGTGCGTTGGGGTTGGCTGGCGTGTTAAATGCCGGTTGACGTCTCCAGAGTAGCGACCTGTCGCAGGCATTGACAGCATTCTATTTGAGATTTCACACAGGCATCCATGGTGCATAACCTGCTCCATTTTATCTCAGGATGCATCCTAAATGGCACTCTACATAGCGCACTACTTTTGCATAGGACCTGATAGAAAGTAGTGCACTATAAAGGGAATAGTGTACCATTTGGTATTCGGCCTCGGATTCTCTCCCCTCGCCTCGGAAACACACTCACCAGGAACAGAATGTGTCATGCACAGAGGACATCCACAGCCAGAGCTTGTGTTTTGTAAAGACTTTTAGACAGTTATTGTGAGTTTTGGATTCCAGAATTGGCACTAAACTCAACTCACGCACAAGCCCCATGAAATACATGACGGCGATGATAACTCGGTATTTGATTCAATTAAAACACTTGGTCAGGGTTGAAACATGACTTGGCATTTACAGTGGGGAAAAAAAGTATTTAGTCAGCCACCAATTGTGCAAGTTCTCCCACTAAAAAGATGAGAGAGGCCTGTAATTTTCATCATAGGTACACGTTAACTATGACAGACAAAATAAGAAAAGAAATTCCAGAAAATCACATTGTAGGATTTTTAATGAATTTATTTTCAAATTATGGTGGAAAATAAGTATTTGGTCACCTACAAACAAGCAAGATTTCTGGCTCTCACAGACCTGTAACTTCTTCTTTAAGAGGCTCCTCTGTCCTCCACTCGTTACCTGTCTTAATGGCACCTGTTTGAACTTGTTATCAGTATAAAATACACCTGTCCACAACCTCAAACAGTCACACTCCAAACTCCACTATGGCCAAGACCAAAGAGCTGTCAAAGGACACCAGAAACAAAATTGTAGACCTGCACCAGGCTGGGAAGACTGAATCTGCAATAGGTAAGCAGCTTGGTTTGAAGAAATCAACCGTGGGAGCAATTATTTGGAAATGGAAGACATACAAGACCACTGATAATCTCCCTCGATCTGGGGCTCCACGCAAGATCTCACCCCGTGGGGTCAAAATGATCACAAGAACGGTGAGCAAAAATCCCAGAACCACACGGGGGGACCTAGTGAATGACCTGCAGAGAGCTGGGACCAAAGTAACAAAGCCTACCATCAGTAACACACTACGCCGCCAGGGACTCAAATCCTGCAGTGCCAGACGTGTCCCCCTGCTTAAGCCAGTACATGTCCAGGCCCATCTGAAGTTTGCTAGAGTGCATTTGGATGATCCAGAAGAGGATTGGGAGAATGTCATATGGTCAGATGAAACCAAAATATAACTTTTTGGTAAAAACTCAACTCGTCGTGTTTGTAGGACAAAGAATGCTGAGTTGCATCCAAAGAACACCATACCTAATTTGAAGCATGGGGGTGGAAACATCATGCTTTGGGGCTGTTTTACTGCAAAGGGACCAGGACGACTGATCCGTGTAAAGGAAAGAATGAATGGGGCCATGTATCGTGAGATTTTGAGTGAAAACCTCCTTCCATCAGCAAGGGCATTGAAGATGAAACGTGGCTGGGTCTTTCAGCATGACAATGATCCCAAACACACTGCCCGGGCAACGAAGGAGTGGCTTCGTAAGAAGCATTTCAAGGTCCTGGAGTGGCCTAGCCAGTCTCCAGATCTCAACCCCATAGAAAATCTTTGGAGGGAGTTGAAAGTCTGTGTTGCCCAGCGACAGCCCCAAAACATCACTGCTCTAGAAGAGATCTGCATGGAGGAATGGGCCAAAATACCAGCAACAGTGTATGAAAACCTTGTCAAGACTTACAGAAAACGTTTGACCTGTGTCATTGCCAACAAAGGGTATATAACAAAGTTTTGAGAAACTTTTGTTATTGACCAAATACTTATTTTCCACCATAATTTGCAAATAAATTCATTAAAAATCCTACAATGTGATTTTCTGGAAAGAAAATTCTCATTTTGTCTGTCATAGTTGACGTGTACCTATGATGAAAATGACAGGCCTCTCTCATCTTTTTAAGTGGGAGAACTTGCACAATTGGTGGCTGACTAAATACTTTTTTTCCCCACTGTAGGTGTTTGGTAGTGATCGTCCTCTAGGCCTCAGTGTGAGTTGTGTATATAACTTATAAAACATTGACTTTGGTGCAATGTTCACAAGTAGAGTATGTGGTATATTTTCACAACTCTAAGCACAAAAATCAAACATGGCTAAAATATAATCAAAATGGCTAATGTTTCAAAACTCTAAGCACATTTTCAATTGACTGAGTACAACAAACAAATTCACAAAGTCACTTGTTCACCAAATCACTCTTTCAATGTGGATCTATATTCAATGTAAGTATCTGCTTTTCAAAATGCAATATTCCCTTTACCTTTGATATAATCTTCTTGTCATTTGTTAACAATACAATTAACTATCAAAAAGCCAGTTGTTTCAAAACTCTAAACACATTTTCAATTGACTAAGTACTACACAAAATCATAGTCACTCTTTCACCAAACTTCATCAGTGTTTCATTTAGAAATACGTTTCACATTGCAATACATGTTAATATAAAGTAATTGCCTTTCACAATGCAATGCTCACATTACTTTTGATATGACTCTCTTCTCTTTTGTTAAAATACATTTTACTATTATTTAATCCGACTGCTCTTAATCACTGATCACTTAAACGTTTGGTAAACCTATAGAACGTTTGGTAAACGGATAGATTTTACATGTCAACTGGTTTGTCTACTACAGATTTTGAGAACTAAATAATGAAAATGTAAAGTAGAAACATAAAAAGTATGATATACTCGAATGTGTAACCATGATGATGATTATTTTGAGTTTTTAAGTAAAATAAAAAATATATTGACAAGATCAGAGATGTACTATATGTAAGTAATCAAGTCAAAGTGTATTGGTCGCGTACACAGATTAGCAGATTAGCAGATTAGCAGATTAGCAGATTAGCAGATGTTACAACGAAATACTTGTGTTTCTAGCTTCTACAGTGTAACAATACAATTTCAACACCAATACCCAATACGCAAATAATCCAGAAAGTCCAAAACAAGAAAGAAAATGCATCCCCTATACAGTAAACATGAATCCAAAATGAAGTAACTGGGGTCTTTTTGATGAGGGGAGTATCCACACTGCTTAGCTAAAATTGCATAGCACCGTAATACCGTAATATACGCCATTTGCGTAGCAGACATTTTTATCCAAAGTGACAACAGTCCACATTTTTTTGGTATGTGACCCCAGTGGGAATCGAACCCACGACACTGGTTTAGCTAGTGCCCTGCTCTTATGAACTGAGACACGTACAGGACCACTACAACACATAAATACAATACTGTAAAACACAATACACCATTACGATACAGGTGGAAGATGTATGACCGCCATCCCCCGTGAGCATACCACCCTCTGTCAGGCCATGGATGAGGCATGCAATGATTTCAATCCAGACCCATATCAGGCCACGTGCATGAACAATTAGGATATTTACTGTGATGTCGATGAGAACCTATGGCCGAATGGTCCAGACAGGTTTGATGCAAACTAGCGTCTTAAACATGAGGTTTCTGTAATTTCCTTCCTTTGATTACCTTTGTGAATGATGTCTTCAACGATCACAGAAATTGGAGAAAAAAAATGTCAAGTTATAGTCGAATGTATGGGACATGTATATTTACAATGTGCTATTCATTCCATTCAGCACTTCAAAAAGAACCGTTTTTAAATGTGTATCTTGTGTTCTTTGCTATTGGATTTAATGGTAGTTAAAATGCCGAAATGGTGAGCCTATCATTATCTGGTGTACTAAACAAAATGGTGACTAAACAAAATGGTGACTAAACAAAACGTAGATTTTGTATGAATGACTCAGGGGTGGAAGATGTCTAAAACCCAATGAATGCACAATCAAAGGTTCTGAACATAAGATAGGGGTTTCTCAAACTCGGTCCTGGGGACCCCAAGAGGTTCACGTGATGTTTTCTTCCCCTAGCACCACACAGCTGATTCAAATAATCAACTAAATTGTCAAACTCTGTGTAGTACTAGGGCAAAAAACAGCATGTGAACCCCTTGGTGTCCCCAGGACCGAGTTTGGGAAATGCTGGTTTAGAGTTTTGTACCTAGGTTTTTTTTTTTTTTATGCACCTAATACTTGTGAAAATAGCACCAAAGCTGTTGGAAAAAAATCTGTAATGACTTAGCCAGTCAATGGAGCTTGTTCATTCAACAAGCACCATTGACTCCAGCACTAGAGAGCAGGAGCAGTGTGTGAGTGTGTGTGTGTGTGTGTGTGTGTGTGTGTGTGTGTGTGTGTGTGTGTCTGTCTCCGTTTGTGTGTGTGTGTGTGTGTGTGTGTGTGTGTGTGTGTGTGTGTGTATGTATGTATGTGTGTGTGTGTGTGTGTGTGTGTGTGTGTGTGTGTGTGTGTGTGTGTGTGTGTGTGTGTGTGTGTGTGTGTGTATGTGTGTGTGTGTGTGTGTGTGTGTGTATGTGTGCGTGTGTGTGTGTGTTGTCTCCAGCCTCATAGAGCAGCAGCTATAAGCTAATTGGTGATGATCAGACAGTGCAGTCGATCCATACGTTACACACACACTCTTCTATCAGCCAGCCGGCCTGCCAGCATGGTCAAACAGTTTGCTCCAACCATTTTTACATTAAAAGACTGAATCCCTGATGATGGAATAGGATGAAGTATTGTTTTTTATATTGGCTTTGACATCTACAATATCAACATTCTGAGGGAAGTTCGCCCATCAATGTGAAGTCATTTAGAAACTAAATTTAGAGAGCATTTCCAAACTATGAGAGACCGAATATTAACATTCATAAACAAAAACGTCCCTGCATTAGAGTTCTAGCACCAAGCCACGTGTATCCATAAAATCACTTGGGCGCAACCAACAGATTCACAACGCTGTGTTTGTGTTACCTTGAATCTGGCCTGCGTTTGGTTCTGAGGCCTTTCAATGCAGACAAGGGAAGGGGTCACTGAATGTTGTTGACGTTTCCTCTCATTGATCAGTGTGACTGCGTTGTCCGTAAAAGCTGTAATCCACTTTCACCTGCGTCGTTGTGTTTGTGTTTGTTTGTTCCGTCCTTCAGAGACCAACATCAACACACGCAAACCGTCTTGTCCCAGAATGTATTTTCATCCCATCTAATAATGAATGCCTGGATTAGATAGAACAGGCGTTGTTGTGGCTATAGACAAGGATACCTGGATTAGATAGAACAGGCGTTGTTGTGGCTATAGACAAGGATACCTGGATTAGATAGAACAGGCGTTGTTGTGGCTATAGTCAAGGATACCTGGATTAGATAGAACAGGCATTGTTGTGGCTATAGTCAAGGATACCTGGATTAGATAGAACAGGCGTTGCTGTGGCTGTAGTCAAGGATACCTGGATTAGATAGAACAGGCGTTGCTGTGGTTATAGTCAAGGATACCTGGATTAGATAGAACAGGCGTTGTTGTGGCTATAGTCAAGGATACCTGGATTAGATAGAACAGGCGTTGTTGTGGCTATAGTCAAGGATACCTGGATTAGATAGAACAGGCGTTGTTGTGGCTATAGACAAGGATACCTGGATTAGATAGAACAGGCGTTGTTGTGGTTATAGTCAAGGATACCTGGATTAGATAGAACAGGCGTTGTTGTGGCTATAGTCAAGGATACCTGGATTAGATAGAACAGGCGTTGCTGTGGCTATAGTCAAGGATACCTGGATTAGATAGAACAGGCGTTGTTGTGGTTATATACAAGGATACCTGGATTAGATAGAACAGGCATTGTTGTGGCTATAGACAAGGATACCTGGATTAGATAGAACAGGCGTTGTTGTGGCTATAGTCAAGGATACCTGGATTAGATAGAACAGGCGTTGTTGTGGCTATAGTCAAGGATACCTGGATTAGATAGAACAGGCGTTGCTGTGGCTGTAGTCAAGGATACCTGGATTAGATAGAACAGGCGTTGCTGTGGTTATAGTCAAGGATACCTGGATTAGATAGAACAGGCGTTGTTGTGGTTATAGTCAAGGATACCTGGATTAGATAGAACAGGCGTTGTTGTGGCTATAGTCAAGGATACCTGGATTAGATAGAACAGGCGTTGTTGTGGCTATAGTCAAGGATACCTGGATTAGATAGAACAGGCGTTGTTGTGGCTATAGTCAAGGATACCTGGATTAGATAGAACAGGCGTTGTTGTGGCTATAGTCAAGGATACCTGGATTAGATAGAACAGGCGTTGTTGTGGCTATAGTCAAGGATACCTGGATTAGATAGAACAGGCGTTGTTGTGGCTGTAGTCAAGGATACCTGGATTAGATAGAACAGGCGTTGTTGTGGCTGTAGTCAAGGATACCTGGATTAGATAGAACAGGCGTTGTTGTGGCTATAGACAAGGATACCTGGATTAGATAGAACAGGCGTTGCTGTGGTTATAGTCAAGGATACCTAGATTAGATAGAACAGGCGTTGTTGTGGCTATATACAAGGATACCTGGATTAGATAGAACAGGCATTGTTGTGGCTATATACAAGGATACCTGGATTAGATAGAACAGCCGTTGCTGTGGCTATAGACAAGGATACCTGGATTAGATAGAACAGGCGTTGTTGTGGCTATAGTCAAGGATACCTGGATTAGATAGAACAGGCGTTGTTGTGGCTATAGTCAAGGATACCTGGATTAGATAGAACAGGCGTTGTTGTGGCTATAGTCAAGGATACCTGGATTAGATAGAACAGGCGTTGTTGTGGCTGTAGTCAAGGATACCTGGATTAGATAGAACAGGCGTTGCTGTGGCTATAGTCAAGGATACCTGGATTAGATAGAACAGGCGTTGTTGTGGTTATAGACAAGGATACCTGGATTAGATAGAACAGGCGTTGCTGTGGCTATAGTCAAGGTTGTTTGTTGTCCCCTTTCTCATTGACTGTCTTTGAGGTTAAAGGTTAAAGGTCATGGTTTATTTGAGAGCTGTCACAGGTCACTGAGAACACAAATTAAAGCACAAAACATGAGTTGTATGCATATGCTGGGGCTACCAAATGTTTCTATGGGAATAGGGTGCTTGTCTAGGTACATTATTTCAACCTTCCAAAAAGGTCTTTTTCATTTTTTCGTTTTGTGAATATCTGAGAAAACCATTAGCATTTATGCTCCAAGAGAATTATCTGTACAGTACTGTCGAGACAGCTCATTGTGCTCAACTACGCCATCTTTGTAGTGTTGTAACATAAATGTGGGTCATTGTAAGCAGAGCCCCATTACTGAACGCTAGATCTCTGCGGGCAACTTTGTCGACCACTTTGAAAAAAAGGTTGACGACATCCGGTCCTCATTATTCAGTTTACTGAGTCCACTCACTCAGAACTACCCTACACCTTGACCTCTTTCTCCCCTCTGTCTCCAGATGAAATCCTGTGACTAGTGATGTCCAGCCACCCGACAACCTGCCCACTCGACACCCCATCCCCTCCTCCCTTCTCCAGACTATCTCTGGAGACCTTCTCCCATTCCTCACCTCCCTCACCAACTCATCCCTGACCGCTGGCTGCGTCCCCTCTGACAAGTTGGACAGAGTTGCTCCCCTCCTCAAGAAATCAACACTGACCCCTCTGACATAAAAAAAACTACAGACCAGTATCCCTTCTTTCTTTTATTTCCAAAACACTTGAGCGTGCTGTCTATAACCAACTCTCTCACTATCTTCTTGACCCTAACCATTCAGGCTTCAAGACGGCTCCCTCAACTGAGACCGCTCTCCTCTGTGTCAAGGAGGCTCTCTGCTCTGCCAAAGCTGACTCTATCTCCTCTGTTCTCATCCTCCTAGATCTATCCCGTGCCTTTGACACCGTGAACCATCAGATAGTCCTGTCCACCGTCTCAGGGCTGGGCGTCTCAGGCTCTGCACACTCCTGGATTGCATCCTACCAGGCAGGCCGCTCCTACCAGGTGATGTGGAGAGGATCTGTGTCTGCACCACGTACTCTCACTACTGGTGTCCCCCAGGGCTCGGTTCTAGGCCCTCTCCTCTTCTCTCTATACACCAAGTCACTCAGCTCTGTAATATCCTCAGATTGTCTCTCCTATCATTGCTGATGACACTCAACTACTTCTCTTCTTGCCAGCTTCTGACACCCAGGGGGTGATATGGATCGCTGCGTGCCTGCCAGACATCTGAATGTCGGCCCACCACCTAAAGCTCAACAAGACGGGGAAGGCCTGTCCGCTACAAGACCTCTCCATTATGGTTGACAACTCAACAGTGTCCCCTTCCCAGAGTGCAAAGAACCTTGGTGTGACCCTAGATAACACCCTGTCATTCTCTGCAAACATCAAAGCACGTTCAACATCCATAGAGTACGACCTTTCCTCACACACCTGTATTTGGGGAGTTTCTCCCATTCTTTTACATCTTAGTAATTTAGCAGATGCTCTTATCCAGAACGACTTACACTTAGTGAATGCAGACATGTTTTTTTTTGTTTTATTTTCATACTGTCCCCCCGTGGGAAACGAACCCACATCCTTGCCGGTCAAACCCTCCCCTACCTTGGACCAATTGTGCGCCACCCATGGGTCTCCCGGTCGCGGCCGGCTGCGACAGAGCCTGGACTCAAACCAGGATCTCTAGTGGCACAGCTAGCACTGCGATGCAGTGCCTTAGACCACTGTGCCACTCGTGAGTAGATTCTTCTCTGCAGATCCTCTCAAGCTCTGTCAGGTTGGATGGGGAGCGTCGCTGCACAGCAATTTTCAGGTCTCTCCAGGCATGTTTGATCGGGTTCAAGTCTGGGCTCTGGCTGGGCCACTCAAGGGCATTCAGAGACTTGTCCTGAAGCCACTTCTATGTTGTCTTGACTGTGTGCTTAGGGTGGTTGTCCTGTTGAAAGGTGAATCTTCGCCCCAGTCTGAGGTCCTGAGCACTCTGGAGCAGGTTTTCATCAAGGACCTCTCTGTACTTTGCTCCGTTCATCTTTCCCTCGATCCTGACTGGTCTTCCAGTCCCTTCTGCTGAAAAACATTTCCACAGCATGATGCTGCCACCACCATGCTTCACCGTAGGGATGGTGCCAGGTTTCCTCCAGATGTGACGCTTGGCTTTCAGGCCAAAGAGTTCAATCTTGGTTTCATCAGATCAGAGAATCTTGTTTCTCATGGTCTGAGAGTCCTTCAGGTGCCTTTTGGCAAACTCCAAGTGGGCTATCATGTGCCTTTTACTGAGGAGTGGCTTCCATCTGGCCACTCTACCATAAAGGCCTGATTGGTAAAGTGCTGCAGAAATGGTTGTCCTTCTGAAAGGTTCTCCCATCTCCACAGAGGAACTATGGAGCTCTGTCAGAGTGACCATCGGGTTCTTGGTCACCTCCCTGACCAAGGCCCTTCTCCCCCGATTTCTCAGTTTGGCCAGGCAGCCAGCTCTAGGAAGAGTCTTGGTGGTTCCAAACTTCTTCCATTTAAGAATGATGGAGGCCACTGTGTTCTTAGGGACCTTCAATGATGCAGACATTTTTTGGTACTCTTACCCAGATCTGTGCTTCGACACAATCCTGTCTCAGAGCTCTACGGATAATTCCTTTGACCTCATGTCTTGGTTTTTGCTCCGACATGCACTGTCAACTGTTGGACCTTATATAGAGCGGTGTGTACCTTTCCAAATCATGTCCAATCAATTGAATTTACCACAGGTGGACTCCAATCAAGTTGTAGAAACATCTCAAGGATGATCAATGGAAACAGGATGCACCTGAGCTCAATTTCGGGTCTGAATAATTATGTAAATAAGGTGTTTCTGTTTTTATTTCTAATAAATTTGCAAGCATTTCTAAAAACCTGTTTTCGCTTTGTCATTATGGGGTATTGTGTGTAGATTGATGAGGGAAAAATATATTGTAATCAATTTTAGAATAAGGCTGTAACGTAACAAAATGTGGAAAAAGGGAAGGGGTCTGAATACTTTTTCCCAATGCACAATGCACTCACCCAGCTCTCGAGATGAATGCACTAACTGTAAGTCTGCTAAATGACTAAAATGTAAATGTACTACATTGATACATGATTGGGCTACTAGACAGCATCTGTCCATGTTAGGCTACCTTGCTTTGATCTGTGCTCTGTGTCAGTATTGGACAGTCTACGCTCCGCGTGTGAGCACAGGCTGCATCCCAAATGGCAACCTATTCCCTACGTAGTGCGTTATATTTGACAAGGGCCCATGTGGTGCGTCCCAAAATGGCACCCCGCTATAACCTATATAGTGTACTGCTTTTGACCAGAGCTATGGGCCGTGGTCAAATGTAATGCACTATGTAGGGAATAGGGTGCCATTTGGGACACAGCAAAAAACACTGGACACACTAATTGGTGTATGAGAGGCTGTAACTTTGATCTTTGCTCAGGGGCGATGCTCACTGCTCACCCTGTTTCTACAAGAGTTCTGAAAATGTACTAAATAAACCTCAAAGTAAGCAAGTGTGCCGTTAAAAGGTAAATACGTTGTATAAGACAAAATGTACTATTTTTATGTATTGACTGGATTTATCCACTGCAGTTGTGTCCTTGGTGATCCACCCCAGTCCAGTCCATTATAGTAAGAATGATGATTGAGAAAAGTAGTTAATCAATGTAACAGGGTTTCAGAGTATAATCTGATTGTCTTGGTGAGCCTCTGATAAACTATGTACTAGTCAGTCCATTTCAACAGTCCCCAGGATCAATGAAATAAATGGCCAGACTCATACAATAGATCAGCTACAGTTACAGACAGTGGTAACTCCCCTCCCCTCACTTCCTCTCCTCTCCTCTCCTCTCCTCTCCTCTCCTCTCCTCTCCTCTCTCTCCTCTCCTCTCCTCTCCTCTCCTCTCCTCTCCTCTCCTCTTCTCTTCTCTTCTCTCTCTCTCTCTCTTCTCTCTCCTCTCCTCTCTTCTCCTCTCCTCTCTCTCTCTTCTCCTCTCCTCTCTTCTCTTCTCTCCTCTCTCTCTTCTCTTCTCTCTCTCTCTTCTCTCCTCTCCTCTCTCTCTCCTCTCTCTCTTCTCTTCTCTCCTCTTCTCTTCTCTTCTCTTCTCTTCTCTTCCCTCTCTCTCTCTCTCTCCTCTCTTCTCTTCTCTTCTCTTCTCTTCTCTTCTCTTCTCCTCTCCTCTTCTCTTCTCTTCTCTTCTCTTCTCTTCTCTTCTCTTCTCTTCTCTTCCTCTTCTCTTCTCTTCTCTTCTCTCCTCTTCTTCTCTTCTCTTCTCTTCTCTTCTCTTCTCTTCTCTTCTCTTCTCTTCTCTTCTCTTCTCTTCTCTTCTCTTCTCTTCCCTTCCCTTCTCTTCCCTTCCCTTCCTTCCCTCTCCCTCCCCTCCCTCCTCCTCTCCCTCCTCTCCTCTCCTCTCCTCTCCTCTCTCCTCTCCTCTCCTCTCCTCTCCTCTCCTCTCCTCTCCTCTCATCTCATCTCCTCTCCTCTCCTCTCCTCTCCTCTCCTCTCCTCTCCTCTCCTCTCCTGTCTTCTAACTCTCTTCTACCTCTCCTCTCCAGGGGCATCAGCAAAACCTAGGGTATGTTAAAGTTGTCAGTGGACTTAACATTCTATAAACACATGCCAAAGCCATCTACTACAGCCAACTTTACCTCTGCACTGTTTTGAGAAAAAGTTTGGATGTTCTCTGCAGCTGCATCGATGCGCTCTCCATAGAGGGAACAGCCCTCTAACATCAGGGAGATCCATGAAGGGTTAGGGCTCTGAGAGGGAACATCTGGAACAGACGGCCATAGTGATGCACAGATTCCGTCAGGACCTGTCTCTGATGCTCCACTAGACACCTACAAGTATAATTCCGTATTAATTATTATGACCATTAGGGTTGGATAGTAACAGATTACATGTAACGGATTACAAAAAAAACTGTAACTGTAGTCCGTTACGTTACCAGAGAAAATATTCTAACCGGATTACAGATACTTTAGAAAAACGAGATGATTACTTGTAAGATTACTTTTAAATTCCCAAAAATATTTGACCCCGTTTTCTCAATTACATTCAAATCAGCATTGAAAAAAGTTTACGTTTGCTCTGCCTGAGCGAGTCTGACCAAAAGAGCAGGAAAAGAGCAGGAATAGGCTTTGGCAAGCTACAGTCCAAGCTATTTCTTCCAATGGTGCGACTGCTGTCGGCATCCAACTTGAATAAACGCTCGGAGGTAAAGACGACAGCAGTGGTGTAGCCTACGGGCGATACGGATATCACTTATTATTGATATCTACATTGATGTGAATCACACTGCTGCTCTCTCATTTAGATATTATTATTGATATCTACATTGATGTGAATCACACTGCTTCTCTCTCATTTAGATAGTATTATTATTGATATCTACATTGATGTGAATCACACCGCTTCTCTCTCATTTAGATATTATTATTATTGATATCTACATGGATGTGAATCACACTGCTGCTCTCTCATTTAGCTATTTATGCCTTACGGGTTGTGGTTGTTGTGGATGGCTGTTCACAAATGTATATGTGTATTTTAACCCAATAATGGTTCAATTGAAGAAGTTTAATCATTGTTTTTTGCGACCAGTGGACAGCCAGTGAAAAATGTGCTCTTGAAACAGCTGCAGTGCGGATCCCAGCCTATGGAATGAAAGTTTGAGGGAGTTCCTCCCTTCTAAACTCCTCCATGGTATTGTGCTCCAAACTGTCAAAAACAAGTTTAATTTAAGGGCTTTTATTCCTCAATCTAATTCGTGCTGATTCAAAAAGAATGTCCATAGGCCTAACGGACACATGCTCAAACGTGCAGACTTTTGATAGACTTTAAACAGCTGCAAATAATCAAGATATTAAAGTGTCACCAACTACAAGGTAAACAATAGGCCCATAGCAAATGCAGCATGTGGCATAAACATTTGTTCATTTAACAACACAAAACAAATGATATCGACCAATATTCATAACACAGTCAACACCAAAACCTGTCGGAGAACAAGCATGGAGAACCAATCCCCCGCAAAAAAATAAAACGAGACTCCTCGACCGACACAAGACGATTTATGCTTTTCACCACCTGGAACAGTAAGTGGAGAAACCGACTTGCTAAAGTTGATAAATGATAAACTGGGCGTACTTTAACTAGTCAGCAAAGATATAGAGGAGGTGAAGGCCTCCAGATGAGTGACGGAAAAGCCGTGACAATGGAGAAAGAAACAAGCAAGCTTAATGGGTAAAGTCTATACTATTGAAATGGACGTTAAAGAACTTAAAAAAGAGAACATGTTTCTGAGAGAAGCCTTACTTGAAATACAGACCTATGCGAGAAAATCTGGCACATACATACTGGTATTAAAGACAAAGAGGGTGAAGATCCTGAGAGTGTGGTGAAAGAATTCCTGGTTAAAGCGCTGCAGATCCCAGGCGATACTGTAGACAAAATCTAACTCGAACGTGCACATTGTTTTCGAACAGAGAGGACAGTGATATGAGCTCGTTACCCCAATTTGCATTCTTTAAGTATAAAATAATGGTTAAAAGCCTGGGCAAAAGACTCGCTGGCACAAAAAAATAGGCATGAATGATCAATTCCCGAAGGAACTTGCAGAACGGCGCAAAGTTCTGTATCCACTCTTCAAGGTGAATAGATTAAAAGGGAGACGTGTAGCTCTCGTAGTCGATAAACTGTACATTGATAACCAACTGTTCAGAGACGCCAAGACTACTCCATGGCTATTCTAAATAAAACAAAGGTACCATAGAGGAATAACGGAACAGCCAATACTATCCACGGTAGGGATTGTAATAACAAACTATATAGGAAAACAATCAAACACAACAATTGGTAATGAAATAAACTACAAATACACTGGTACCATTCAAGATAGGGAACGTTGTAAAATAATGAGTATTATACTTTCTATTTATAATATTTATAAATAGATAAAATACAGTGTTAGAAAGAACAATTATTGAAATAATACATCTTAAAATGTGAGGAACTGGAACACAAAAGCACTCAAAAGACCGAAATTAGTTAGAAACCAACATGGTGGAGATTTACACACAGCCAACAGAGGACATAGAAGGCACAGTATGTGGGTATGTGAGGGTGTATATGTGTGTGGGGGGAGTGTGGTTGTGATGGAACAGCACAGTATGTGGGTATGTGAGGGTGTATATGTGTGTGGGGGGAGTGTGGTTGTGATGGAACAGCACAGTATGTGGGTATGTGAGGGTGTATATGTGTGTGGGGGGGAGTGTGGTTGTGATGGAACAGCACAGTATGTGGGTATGTGAGGGTGTATATATGTGTGGGGGGAGTGTGGTTGTGATGGAAGATGGGGTGTGTGTTTTTGTGATTGGAAAAGGGGGGTGAGTTATGTGAGTGAAAAAGGAAATTGGTTGCAAATGCCAGAGCCCATGTGTGTCTGCGAGCAGGAGTTGTGACAGAGCGAGTTTTCAGACCGCTTCCCTTTTTCCAAATTTTGTTACGTTACAGCCGTACTCTAAAATGGATTAAATAAAACAATTTCCTCATAAATCTACACACAATACGCCATAATGACAAAGCGAAAAACAGGTTTTTAGATATTTTTACAAATGTATTAAAAATAAAAACAGAAATACCTTATTTACATAAGTATTCAGACCTTTTGCTATGAGACTCGAAATTGAGCTCAGGTGCATCCTGTTTCCGTTGATCATCCTTGAGATGTTTCTACAACTTGATTGGAGTCCACCTGTGGTAAATTGAATTGATTGGACATGATTTGGAAAGGCACACACCTGTCTATATAAGGCCCCACAGTTGACAGTGCATGTCAGAGCAAAAACCAAGCCATGAGGTCTAAGGAATTGTCCGTAGAGCTCCAAGACAGGATTGTGTCGAGGCACAGATCTGGGGAAGGGTACCAAAAAATTTCTGCAGCATTGAAGGTCCCCAAGAACACAGTTTCCGCCATGACTCTTCCTAGAGCTGGCCGCCCGGCCAAACTGAGCAATCGGAGGAGAAGGGCCTTGGTCAGGGATGTGACCAAGAACCGTATGGTCATTCTGACAGAGCTCCAGAGTTCCTCTGCAGCACTCCACCAATCAGGCCTTTACGGTAGAGTGGCCAGACAGAAGCCACTCCTCAGTAAAAGGCACATGACAGCCCGCTTGGAGTTTGCCAAAACGCACATAAAGGACTCTCAGACCATGAGAAACAAGATTATCTGGTCTGATGAAACCAAGATTGAACTCTTTGGCCTGAATGCCAAGCGTCACCTCTGGAGGAAACCTGGCACCATCCCTACGGTGAAGTATGGTGGTGGCAGCATCATGATGTGGGGATGTTTTTCAGCGGCAGGGACTGGGAGACTAGTCAGGATCGAGGGAAAAATGAACGGCAATAATCAATAAACCTGTTTTGCTTTGTCATTATGGGCTATTGTGTGAAGATTGATGAGGGAAAATAGTCTGTAACATAACAAAATGTGGAAAAAGTCAAGTGGTATGAATACTTTCCGAATGCACTTTAAATTTTAAAATAAATGACAAATATAGTATATTTATTTATTGTCCTGTCATGATGGAATGGTCCCCAACCCTATACCTTTGACCTGGATGGTGTTCAGAGATAGATGGGAGGGGTTGAGTGGAGCTGAAGGGTGGGACTAATAACAAACAGAAGACAACTACTGTAAAATGTACTGTGTCCGTAGAATGTATATAGTATATATAAGCTGGAAGTAGAAGCCTAAGTGTTATTGTCCATTAGTTTACTACAATTAAAGGAGGGGTGGAGGGTTAGGGGAAAATAATGAAGGAAAATATATTTAAAAATAGTATATATATATATATATATATATATATATATATATATATTTGTGATGTCACGAGAGGCTACACAGCTTTCAGCGGGATTGCTCAAGTAGTGCAAGGAGACAAGGTTCAAACAAAACAAGGATTTTATTAAAGGTCTTGGGAAACTAACGAAAGTATAACACAATTCTGTTCTCTGGTGGCTCTTTAAGGGTTAACAGTTCAGGGATGTCTCTTCCACATCCAAAATCATAACTCTCCCTCGCTCAAATAACTTTTCCCCAGTCTTACTGTATTCCACGTTGCAGCTAGTGGCCAACCCAGCAAAACGTCCTTCCAAATGTCCCACACGTATTTCCACAGGTGCATATATCCAAAGGTGAGTATTTCCCAAAGGTAAGTATCTCCAAATCCTTATATTCCTCATGGAAGTGGACGTGCAGCACTCTTGTCCTCCAGAGAGCCCAGTTTGAGACTGTGTCTCTTCCCTTCAACAAACCTTCAGCTCATCAGCTCCTGATTGGTTTCAGCTGCGTGGGAAGATTGGCCATAGAGGGTTGGAGTTCCCGACCATACCAGCAGATGGAGCCATAGCTGTCTGGGTTTGCAGCCACCTCAGGGGGATGTAACGTCCCTCCAGGACACAGCCTCTCGTGACATCACACATCCCCCTCCTCGGGACCGACGTCCTCGTCGGGGTAAAGGCAGCGAAGAAGGCATCACGCCGGGAGAGGGCGTCCGCATTGCCGTGGTGCTTGCCAGCCTGCTCTCTCTTCAACTCCTCCACCTCTAGGACCAGGGACTCAGCCTCCTGTTGTCTCTCCTTGAGTTTCTTACTGAACGCATCAGCCTTGGTTTTAGCAGAGTTTAGCTTCTGTTGAGCAGCTTTCAGTTCCTTCTCTCTCTCTGCCTCCGCATTCTTCATCTTGTTCTCCAACACCTTGTACTTCTCCTCTGCCTTCTTCTGGACCTCCTTACTACTGCGCAGGGTCTCCTCACACTCCTCGATGGTCCTGCGCAGCCTCTCCAGCTCCTCCTGTTGCTTATGGAAGGAGCTCTGTTGGAGTTTAGCCTGGAGGATATCTAACTCTTCTGTCTTCATGTCTAACTGTTGCTTTAACAAACGATACCTCTCAGCGGTCCCCTTCAGACCAGACAGTTCTTTGTCCAGATTCTGTAGCTCCGTCTCTGTGTCGGTCTGGGCACTTGCCATCCCTATCAGAGCCCGGGCGGGAGTGAGTAACTCGGAGGATTGCACCGGAGCCTTCCCAGGATGAGTCTTGCCTCTCCGTTTCCGAGGTACTCGGGTTATCCTCTCCTGAGACTCTCTCCAGAGTGGGTAAAAGGCTGGGCAGTCTCGTCCAATTAGGACAGGGACGGGAGGGAATCAACCACCCCCGCCGTCGTGTGTATGGTTCCCCGTGTGCTGGTCATTGTAAGTTCAGTAATGGGGTATTCTCTGGTGTCCCCATGGACACAGGAAACTGGGAGGACTTTCCCCGGGGTCAGACACGTTGGGCCCACCAAATCCTTACGCACCAGGGTGGCCCGGCTACCAGAATCCAGTAAGGCCTCCACATCATGGTGATTCACAGTTACCGGGCAGGTGGGGGGGTCGATCTGGGCCGCCATCTACGACTCCCAAGAGCGAGGCAAAACGGTGTGTGGGTGCTGAGCTGGAAGACTCCGCAGTGGGCATAGGTTCATCGGCTGGTTTCCCACACTGCCACGAGATATGTCCCATCTCCCCACACCGGTAACACTGTCGAGTTTCCCCCTCCTGGTGTACTCTTCTTGGACCCGCCTGGTTTCTGGCTCCCCCTGGAGCCGGGATAAGTCCTGGACGTGGCTGGGTTCGAGACCTTGGGGTCCTTTGGACGGGTTCTTCCCATTTGTGGTGGGGCCGCCCTCCTGGGGTCTTTTCGGGAAGCATTCAGCATCTCCGCTGTGGCCTGGTACTTTTCCACAGCTTCCACGGTCAGATCAGCCGTGGTCAAGGCCTGTTGACTGATGAACCGTTTTGCCTCATAAGGCAGGGCGCGTAGGTAACGATCCACCACAACGGCCTCCACCACCGCCGCTGCTGTATTCCTCTGCGGATCCAGCCATTTCCTTGCGATTCGGACAAGTTCATGCATCTGCGCCCGAGGAGGTTGGTCTGGTTGGAAGGTCCAGCTGTGAAAGCGCTGGGCCATACCAAACTTTGTGAGTCCATATCTGCTGAGGATCTCAGACTTCAGGGCATCATAGTCAGTAACCTGGTCAGGGCCCAGGTCCCGGACAGCATTCAGCGCTTCCCCGGTTAGAAAGGGGGGCTAACAGACCAACCCACTGTTGCTTGGGCCAGGCTTCCCTAGTGGCCGTGGCCTCAAATGCATGCAGGTATGCCTCAATGTCATCGGTAGCTCCCATCTTAGATATAAAGTCACTTGCCTTTATTGGGCGGGTATTTTGGACCACCCTCTGTCTCTGCAACTGCAATTCCTCTGCCTTCAGAAGGTTGGCTTTCTTTTGCTCCTCCAAGAGAGCCACGTTTGCTTGCATCTGGGCTTGCTGGCCAGCAACAAGGGCTTTCAATATGTCCTCCATTTCAGTCGGGCGGGGAGCCTACGGCCAACTTGGAAAACTGGGTGATCAAACCTTCGGTATCCTCCTCTGACATGCACTATTAACGCTTGAGCGTGCCCGTATTCTCCACCATCTGTGATGTCACGAGAGGCTACACAGCTTTCAGCGGGATTGCTCAAGTAGTGCAAGGAGACAAGGTTCAAACAAAACAAGGATTTTATTAAAGGTCTTGGGAAACTAACGAAAGTATAACACAATTCTGTTCTCTGGTGGCTCTTTAAGGGTTAACAGTTCAGGGATGTCTCTTCCACATCCAAAATCATAACTCTCCCTCGCTCAAATAACTTTTCCCCAGTCTTACTGTATTCCACGTTGCAGCTAGTGGCCAACCCAGCAAAACGTCCTTCCAAATGTCCCACACGTATTTCCACAGGTGCATATATCCAAAGGTGAGTATTTCCCAAAGGTAAGTATCTCCAAATCCTTATATTCCTCATGGAAGTGGACGTGCAGCACTCTTGTCCTCCAGAGAGCCCAGTTTGAGACTGTGTCTCTTCCCTTCAACAAACCTTCAGCTCATCAGCTCCTGATTGGTTTCAGCTGCGTGGGAAGATTGGCCATAGAGGGTTGGAGTTCCCGACCATACCAGCAGATGGAGCCATAGCTGTCTGGGTTTGCAGCCACCTCAGGGGGATGTAACGTCCCTCCAGGACACAGCCTCTCGTGACATCACAATATATATATATATATATATATATATGGGGGCATTGGAAATGATGCAGACATTTACATTGATAGAATCCACAATCAATCTGCAATATTCATGCTGATCCACCCCTTACATTTTTATTGTTGTAATAATGTAAACTCTAACATTGATTTATCCTGCAATGGATGTCATTCAATTGGTAATATACATTTTTTCTCTTCTTCTAATGCCCCTTAAAGCTAATGTCTTCTAGATGGGCCAGCATCAAAGTCAAATTCTATAAGTAACTGAAAGTAATCCGTAATTCCGTTACTGAGTTTAGGTAATCCAAAAGGTACGTTACTGATTACAATTTTTGGACAGGTAACTCGTAACTGTAACAGATAGCATTTAGGAATGAACCTACCCAACCCTGATGACCATGACCCTATGACCCGTTATAATGCCGTATTACATTACTTATGCTATGCTATGTAATATTAATTTGTAAAGCTAAAGGGAATCTATGGAATATAGCCTGCTGAAGGGAATGCTTGAAGAATGGATGGAAAGGTAATTGAACAACACAATAGGGATGGGTCAAGAGAGAGAGAGAGAGAGAGAGAGAGAGAGAGAGAGAGAGAGAGAGAGAGAGAGAGAGAGAGAGAGAGAGAGAGAGAGAGAGAGAGAGAGAGAGAGAGAGAGAGAGAGAGAGAGAGAGAGAGAGAGAGAGAGAGAGAGAGAGAGAGAGAGAGAGAGAGAGAGAGAGAGAGAGAGAGAGAGAGAGAGAGAGAGAGAGAGAGAGAGGTAACCTCTATTGAGGGAGTATTTGCTACTGTTGGTTTAAGTGCTGCTTGCTTGCCGATCTCTGTAGGAAATTGAATCGGCCTCCTACTTTCTCAGCAGATGGTTTGAGTTGGAGCGACAGTTTGTCACACAATGCAGTTAGTTTCAATGTAGAAATTAATGTCATCATCGTGTGGACAGTCCAAGGACAGTCCAAGGGCAGTCCAAGGACAGTCCAAGGACAGTCCAAGGACAGTCCAAGGACAACACTTATAAATAGCTCCGGAATATTTGCTTTGAGTGCAAAATACATGGTTGACATGTTTACCAGGCCTGTGACATGCTTTTACCCATTATAGAGAGAGTGGCTATGTCCCAAATGGTACCCTATGGCCGATACAGTGCACTGTATAGGGAATAGGGTGCCAGTTGGGACTCAGTTAGTGACAACATCTGCCTGGAGTCACCTGATTCATACGAACACATGTCATCCATTAACAACACATGTCATCCATTAACAACTCCACAAATATATTATAAATAATATAATAATAATATGTATTTTAACAGACGCTTTTATCCAAAGCGACTTACAGTCATGTGCGAATACATTTTTACGTATGGGTGGTCCCGGGGATCGAACCCACTACCCCTGGCATTACAAGCGCCATGCTCTACCAATTGAGCTGCAGAGGACCACAACATAACATAATTTATTTTAGATGGGAAAAATATTTAAATCTCCATAGACGTCAACTGGCATGTTTGTCACTCACTGTGCAGAGTCATGTGTAATTTATGGAGTCATTGACTTGCTTACTTTCATCTAAAGTAGTTGAAATTGATGTAATTTACATAATTATGTTTTCCAGAACGATCTATTTACATTTTTGATTTATTCATTGAATATTTACTGACTATTTAGGTTGATTGCTCTGCTCAAGTGTCCATGAGAAAGTTACTCAGAGAGCAAACCTAACATCTGGTTCTCTACTTCACTACTTTAAACTCCACAGCGGCTCATATATAAACAAGGGAATAGCTGACTGACTTACAGACACCCACACGATATCACCCCTTTACGAAACTCTCAGGGTTCTACATACAGTTTAACCATGTTTCAAATTGTCTGTCTGTCTGTCTGTCTGTCTGTCTGTCTGTCTGTCTGTCTGTCTGTCTGTCTGTTTGTCCATTGTTATGTCTATCTAGCGTGACACTGTGTGTGTAAGGCATGGAACTGAAAAGCTTTTCTTGGTTACTCTGATGTGTAAGGCATGGAACTGAAAAGCTTTTCTTGGTTACTCTGATGTGTAAGGCATGGAACTGAAAAGCTTTTCTTGGTTACTCTGTGTGTGTAAGGCATGGAACTGAAAAGCTTTTCTTGGTTACTCTGTGTGTAAGGCATGGAACTGAAAAGCTTTTCTTGGTTACTCTGATGTGTAAGGCATGGAACTGAAAAGCTTTTCTTGGTTACTCTGTGTGTGTAAGGCATGGAACTGAAAAGCTTTTCTTGGTTACTCTGTGTGTGTAAGGGATGGAACTGAAAAGCTTTTCTTGTTCTCTGTGTGTAAGGCATGGAACTGAAAAGCTTTTCTTGGTTACTCTGTGTGTGTAAGGCATGGAACTGAAAAGCTTTTCTTGGTTACTCTGTGTGTGTAAGGCATGGAACTGAAAAGCTTTTCTTGGTTACTCTGATGTCAACTGACCCTCCAACAACAACATGAAGGCCGTCCAATGTGTTACTGCAGCTTTGTGATGAAGCCATAATCCTCACTGCGGAGGTGGAAGGGAAGCTGACTCACTCAAAGCCCTGGTCGTTTTACTGTTGGACAACGAAGCTCTACCTCTATCTAACTCTATCTACCTCTATCTAACTCTATCGAACTCTATCTACCTCTATCTAACTCTCCTTCCGACCCGAACGACACTGGGCCTGTATTAGTCTCAAATCACATTTTATTTGTCACATGCGCCGAATACAACAGGTGTAGACCTTACAGTGAAATGCTGACTGACAAGCCCTTAACCAACAGGTGTAGACCTTACAGTGAAATGCTTACTTACAAGCCCTTAACCAACAATGCAGTTTTAAGAAAGAATACCTAGAATCACTGTACTATTTCTGTATCCTGTGCCTGTGACAAATAAACGTACATTTTATTTGATATAGTTTGTGTTTACCAGAGATGGTAATGTGAAGAACAACATGACCTGCACCAAAGTCAGATTAGGATGTAGGCCAAGATAAAGTGTATTTTTGTTGATGTTTTTTAGTCATTTAGCAGATGCTCTTATCCAAAGCGACTTACAGGAGCAATTAGGGTTAAGTGCCTTGCTCAAGGGCACATCGACAGATTTTTCACCTAGTCGGCTCGGGGATTAGAACCAGCGAACTTTCGGTTACTGGCACAACGCTCTTAACCACTAAGCAACCTGCCGCCCACATTTTCACTACTACATTTTACTACTACTTTCACCACTTTTAGTCTTTGGTTGTTAACCTTACTCACTCTGTTTAGCACGTGGCCTCATGTGAATCCTTAAAGAGATGGGTGGGGCTAAGGCTTATGAGGGTGTGAACGATGCTGAATGGGTGTAGACAAAGAGTAGGTGTACCAAAACATTCATGGGCCATTTTCTCAAAAGCGGGGTTACAAGTTTATCAACTTTCAAAGCAGAATTACTTTCCCATTGTTGCCAACTGCAGTGAATTATATACAATTTTCTACCTCTGAGTCTCTACTTTTATCCAGTGTAAAAAAACGCCATTTACAAATGTGCTACATAGGACCGAATCCAGGTGGTGGGTCACATTTAATCTCAGAGTTTTTGGCATGTGCTAAGTTTATAAATCTATTTTTTTTTAACGTACAGTACAGTGCATTCGGAAAGTATTCAGACCCCTTGACTTTTTCCAAATTTTGTTACATTACAGCCTTATTCTAAAATTGATGAAATCGTTTTTTCCCTCATCAATCTACACACAATACACCATAATGACAAAGCAAAAACTCTGAATTTTTTGCAAATGTATTACAAATAAAAAACGGAAATATCACATTTACATAAGTATTCAGACCCTTTACTCAGTACTTTGTTGAAGCACCTTTGGCAATGATTACAGCCTCAAGTCTTCTTGGGTATGACGCTACAAGCTTGGCACAACTGTATTTGGGGAGTTTCTCCCATTCTTCTCTGCAGATCCACTCAAGCTCTGTCAGGTTGGATGGGGAGCGTCGCTACACAGCTATTTTCAGGTTTTCCTGTCCGGGCTCTGGCTGGGCCACTCAAGGACATTCAGAGACTTGTTCCAGAGCCATTCCTGTGTTGTCTTGGCTGTGTGCCTAGGGTCGTTGTCCTGTTGGAAGGTGAACCTTCGCCCCAGTCTGAGGTCCTGAGCGGTCTGGAGGAGGTTTTCATCAAGGTTTTCATATTTCCCTCGATCCTGACTAGTCTCCCAGTCCCTGCCGCTGAAAAACATCCCCACAGCATGATGCTGCCACCCCCATGCTTCACCGTAGGGATGGTGCCAGGTATCCTCCAGACGTGACGCTTGGCATTCAGGCCAAAGAGTTCAATCTTGGTTTCATCAGACCAGAGAATCTTGTTTCTCATAGTCTGAGAGTCTTTAGGTGCCTTTTGGCAAATTCCAAGTGGGCAGTCATGTGCCTTTTACTGAGGAGTTTCTTCCGTCTGGCCACTCTAGCATAAAGGCCTGATTGGTGGAGTGCTGCAGAGATGGTTGTCCTTCTGGAAGGTTCTCCCATCTCCACAGAGGAACTCTGGAGCTCTGTCAGACTGACCAACGGGTTCTTGGTCACCTCCCTGACCAAGGCCTTTCTCCCTCGATTGCTCAGTTTGGCCGGGCGGCCAGCTCTTGGAAGAGTCAAGGTGGTTCCAATCGTCTTCCATTTAAGAATGATGGAGGCCAGTGTGTTCTTGTGGACCTTCAATGCTGCAGAAATGTTTTGGTACTCTTCCCCAGTTCTGTGCCCGACACAATACTGTCTCTGAGCTCTACGGACAATTCCTTCGACCTCATGTCTAGGTTTTTGCTCTGACATTTTGTTACGTTACAGCCTTATTCGGTGTACATCTTAGGACTCCCTCAGCCTCAAGCCTCATGACTCCTTGAGTCAATAATCATGGCTTGAAGCATAGGGTGTCCTAAAATATTCACAATATCTTTCACCATTACCACCAGACACCACCACCAGACAGAGGGCTAGGGGTACCGCACCCACAACAGCAGAGTGCCCTGCAGCCTGGAGTAGTTCCGAGCGATATCAGCCTCCTGAGTGCTACATCCAAACCCTCCACAACCACCTCCAGACTCGGCCATAGGGAAAACAAACCCACCCCAGCAGACCGCACTGAAGCCTGGGGTAGTTCTGAGCCATCCTAGCCTCCTGCGTGCTACATCCAAATCTTGCATCCCTAAACCGGCAGGAGAGAGGATTGACTTGTCATCACCCAGGACAGACTGCTAAACCCTGTTATTGATCAGAAGACTAGGAGGAGAACAGTGTGTCTGTCTGTCTGTCTGTGTGTGTGTCTGTGTAAACGAACAGTCAATATCCAGGAATTCTTGGTAATCTCTGAGGAGACAGTCCACATATTTTCCTGAAGTAAGTTACCTCAAAGAGGCGGTTTCTGAGGGAGCGTTTGATCTGAGAGCTTTAAATTGGGGTCTCTGTGGGGATCGGAGAAGGAAGGAGAGGGTTTCCAACTTAGCTCAGGAGCTGATCCAAAACTAAGAACCACGGTAGAGGAAGAGGAAGTAGACTTTCCCACACAGATCTGAGTAGTTTTAAATGACCTATAGGGAAGTGACCTTTGACCTTTTCAAGTAAAAAAAACACCATCTTTATCCCATTTTGAAATATGTATTTTTTTCTGTTAAGTTTAAAACATTTTTTTGAGATGACAATTTCAAACAGTTCTGTCCTAATAGGCTTGTCCCAACTAAAATACACATTAAATCAAACACACACACAAACACACACACACACACACACACACACACACACACACACACACACACACACACACACACACACACACACACTCACACACACTCACACACACACTCACACACACTCACACACACACACTCACACACACACTCACACACACTCACACACACACACACACACACACACACACACACACACACACACACACACACACAGAATCACACACACACACACATCACACACACACACACACACACACTCACACACACACACACACACACACACACACTCACACACACACAGCCTATAGTACGCTGTTATCCTGTTAATTCCATTGCCATGCTCCAATAAACAGATATCGATCACCTGAGTCTGCAAGTGTTTTAGTCTAAACTGGCAGCCTGAACCTCATGCCTCCAGACTTAATGTACTGTAACCTCACTGCTGTTTGATTAGTAACCTCACTACTGTTTGATTAGTAACCTCACTGTTGTTTGATTAGTAACCTCACTGTTGTTTGATTAGTAACGTTACTGCTATTTGATTAGTAACCTCACTGTTGTTTGATTAGTAACGTTACTGCTATTTGATTAGTAACCTCACTGTTGTTTGATTAGTAACCTTACTGCTGTTTGATTAGTAACCTCACTGCTGTTTGATTAGTAACCTCACTGCTATTTGATTAGTAACCTCACTGCTGTTTGATTAGTAACCTCACTGCTATTTGATTAGTAACCTCACTGTTGTTTGATTAGTAACGTTACTGCTATTTGATTAGTAACCTCACTGCTGTTTGATTAGTAACCTCACTGCTATTTGATTAGTAACCTCACTGCTGTTTGATTAGTAACCTCACTGCTGTTTGATTAGTAACATCACTGTTGTTTGATTAGTAACGTTACTGCTATTTGATTAGTAACCTCACTGTTGTTTGATTAGTAACCTTACTGCTATTTGATTAGTAACCTCACTGCTGTTTGATTGGTAACCTCACTGTTGTTTGATTAGTAACCTTACTGCTGTTTGATTAGTAACCTCACTGCTGTTTGATTAGTTACCTCACTGCTGTTTGATTAGTAACCTCACTGCTATTTGATTAGTAACCTCACTGCTGTTTGATTAGTAACCTCACTGCTGTTTGATTAGTAACATCACTGTTGTTTGATTAGTAACGTTACTGCTATTTGATTAGTAACCTCACTGTTGTTTGATTAGTAACCTTACTGCTATTTGATTAGTAACCTCACTGTTGTTTGATTAGTAACCTTACTGCTATTTGATTAGTAACCTCACTGTTGTTTGATTAGTAACCTTACTGCTATTTGATTAGTAACCTCACTGTTGTTTGATTAGTAACCTTACTGCTATTTGATTAGTAACCTCACTGCTGTTTGATTAGTTACCTCACTGCAATTTGATTAGTAATCCCTCTCTCTCTAATTCTCCTTCCCTCTCTCTTCCTCCCGCTCTCTCTATCCCCCTCTACCCTCTCTCTCTCTTCCTCCTCTCTCTAACTCTCCTTCCCTCCATGGTCTCCATGTTAGGGAGCTTGGGAACTTGTGAAGAGATTTTGCACTGTAATCTTTCCCTTACAACTTTGAAGGTTCAGCTGCGTGAGACAAAACTGAAGAGGAGTCACTAAAACGACTGCCTCTGCTACAAGGTCTAATGTATGTCAAGTTTGGCATCATTTTTAACCATGATTGGTTTGATACTGTGCAACCAAACAGCTGAGTTCATGAGTCCACACAGTCCACGCGGTTGACAACTCCATTGTGTCCTCCTCCCAGTGTGCAAAGAGCCTTGGCGTGACCCTGGACAACACCCTGTCGTTCTCCGCTAACATCAAAGCGGTGACCCGATCCTGCAGGTTCATGCTCTACAACATTCGCAGAGTACGACCCTACCTTACACAGAAAGCGGCACAGGTCCTAATCCAGGCACTTGGCATCTCCCGTCTGGATTACTGCAACTCGCTGTTGGCTGGGCTCCCTGCCTGTGCCATTAAACCCCTACAATTTATCCAGAATGCTGCAGCCCGTCTGGTGTTCAACCTTCCCAAGTTCTCTCATGTCACCCCGCTCCTCCGCACACTCCACTGGCTTCCAATTGAAGCTTGCATCTACTACAAAACCATGGTGCTTGCTTACAGAGCTGTGAGGGGAACGGCACCTCCTTACCTTCAGGATCAGACCCTACACCCAAACGAGGGCACTACGTTCATCCACCTCTGGCCTGCTGGCCCCCCTACCTCTACGGAAGCACAGTTCCCGCTCAGCCCAGTCAAACCTATTCGCTGCTCTGGCACCCCAATGGTGGAACAAGCTCCCCACGACACCAGGACAGCAGAGTCACTGACCACCTTCCGGAGACACTTGAAACCCCTACCTCTTTAAGGAATACCTGGAATAG
>NW_025534412.1:0-52500 GCF_020615455.1 Coregonus clupeaformis | reverse complement strand
ACTACACTGCCAATCCACCATTTTAACTACACCGCCAATCCACCATTTTAACTACACCTCCAATCCACCATTTTAACTACACCGCCAATCCACCATTTTAACTACACCGCCAATCCACCATTTTAACTACACCGCCAATCCACCATTTTACGACCTCAGACATTACCATAGTAATTAAATTACCCATCAATATATAATGGAGGTCTTAACCATATAACTTCCACCAGGGGCCCATTAAGAAATGCCCTTATGATGGGGCCACCCTCCCTCCGTAGATATAACCATATAACTTCCACCAGGGGCCCATTAAGAAATGCCCTCATTGGATATAGGATATGTCCATTGGAACTGGAATCACACGGTGAATTAGACTGAGTCATAAATTAGGCTTGGGGCGGTATCCAGATTGTCAATACTTTCATACTGACCATGTGCCATACAGGGATATTCGTAATACCGGCACTGAACACAAGGGGAGGTGTTTTGAAAACCCCACTGATACTCTGTAATCCGAAGGTTAGCAATGCTAACAAGTACATGTAAAATCCCATAGAGAATGCTAGCTAAGTGCTTACGAGTGCATCGCAAACATTCTTTACAGTTTCTAACCTAAACTATAGAAGTGTACAAGTAACTAAAAAATGCTACTCACAGTTTTCTGCACAAAACAAATATTAGCCAGCAAGGCTCTTGATCCAGCAGGGGATTCTCTGTTGGGAAAAAGCTCTCCACTTAGCTAGGTAGCTAACTAGCTGCTAAATTAGTAGCTACTATAAAAATTAACGTATGTGTCACGCCCTGACTCTGAGGACTTGTATTTGTTGAGTCAGGGTGTGTATTTTCTGTGTTGTGTTTGCTATGTGTTATTTTATATGTTTAGATCTAGAATGTTTAGATCTATGTTGGCCTGTGTGTTTCCCAATCAGAGGCAGCTGTCGCTCGTTGTCTCTGATTGGGGACCATACTTAGGCAGCCTTTTGGCACCTGTTAGTTGTGGGGATGTTGTGTGTATGCGACCTTGGACTTCACGTTTCGTTTGTTGTTTTAGTCGTGGTGTTTATTCGTTAAATAAACATGTATGTTATCACGCTGCGCCTTGGTCCGTCTCATTCGTCAACGATCGTGACAGTATGGCACAAGTTGACTATACAGTGGGGAAAAAAAGTATTTAGTCAGCCACCAATTGTGCAAGTTCTCCCACTTAAAAAGATGAGAGAGGCCTGTAATTTTCATCATAGGTACACGTCAACTATGACAGACAAATTAAAAAAAAAATATCCAAAAAATCACATTGTAGGATTTTTTATGAATTTATTTGCAAATTATGGTGGAAAATAAGTATTTGGTCACCTACAAACAAGCAAGATTTCTGGCTCTCACAGACCTGTAACTTCTTCCTTAAGAGGCTCCTCTGTCCTCCACTCGTTACCTGTATTAATGGCACCTGTTTGAACTTGTTATCAGTATAAAAGACACCTGTCCACAACCTCAAACAGTCACACACCAAACTCCACTATGGCCAAGACCAAAGAGCTGTCAAAGGACACCAGAAACAAAATTGTAGACCTGCACCAGGCTGGGAAGACTGAATCTGCAATAGGTAAGCAGCTTGGTTTGAAGAAATCAACTGTGGGAGCAATTATTAGGAAATGGAAGACATACAAGAACACTGATAATCTCCCTCGATCTGGGGCTCCACGCAAGATCTCACCCCGTGGGGTCAAAATGATCACAAGAACGGTGAGCAAAAATCCCAGAACCACACGGGGGTGTCACACCCTGGCTCTGGGGACTCTATATGTTGAGCCAGGGTGTGTAGATTCTATGTGTTCTAGTTCTGTGTTGTAGTTCTATGTGTTGTATTTCTATGTTGGCCAGAGTGGTTCCCATTCAGAGGCAACGAGTGTCAGCTGTTGCTGGTTGTCTCTGATTGGGAACCATATTTAAACAGTCTGTTTTCCCTTAGTGTTTGTGGGATCTTGTTCCGTTTGGTTTGTTCCACTCGCACCAAGCCTACGGTGTGCGTTGCCAGCCCGGCCCGGCCTGTTCCTGCCACTCGCACCAAGCCTACGGTGCGCGTCGCCAGCCCGGCCCGGCCTGTTCCTGCCACTCGCACCAAGGCTACGGTGCGCGTCGCCAGCCCGGCCCGGCCTGTTCCTGCCACTCGCACCAAGCCTACGGTGCGCGTCGCCAGCCCGGCCCGACCTGTTCCTGCTCCCCGCACCAAGCCTACGGTGCGCGTCGCCAGCCCGGCCCGGCCTGTGCCTGCTCCACGCACCAAGCCTACGGTGCGCGTCGCCAGCCCGGCCCGGCCTGCTCCCCGCACCAAGCCTACGGTGCGCGTCGCCAGCCCGGCCCGGCCTGTTCCTGCTCCCCGCACCAAGCCTACGGTGCGCGTCGCCAGCCCGGCCCGGCCTGTTCCTGCTCCCCGCATCAAGCCTACGGTGTGCGTCGCCAGCCCGGCCCGGCCTGTTCCTGCCACTCGCACCAAGCCTACGGTGCGCGTCGCCAGCCCGGCCCGGCCTGTTCCTGCCACTCCCACCAAGCCTACGGTGCGCGTCGCCAGCCCGGCCCGGCCTGTTCCTGCAACTCGCACCAAGCCTACGGTGCGCGTCGCCAGCCCGGCCCGGCCTGTTCCTGCCACTCGCACCAAGCCAGGGGTGCGAGTCGTCAGCCCGGTCCGGCCCGTTCCTGCTCCACGCACCAAGCCAGGGGTGTGCGTCGTCAGTCCGGCACAACCCGTGCCTGGGTCACCGGTGCCTGGTCAGGTACCGGTCAGCTGCTCCACACCGGAGCTGAAGCAATCCGCTCCTACGATGTCCAGTCCAGCTCCAGCCAGCGGGGCCAGACCAGACCAGGGGTGCTACGGGGGGATTATTGGAGGGTGGTGGTCAAGCCCGGAGCCGGAACCGCCTCCGAGGAGGAATGCCCACCCAGCCCTCCCCCTTTTTTTGTTTATGTTGAGAGCGCGGTCGCAGTCCGCGCCTTTGAGAGTACTGTCACACCCTGGCTCTGGGGACTCTATATGTTGAGCCAGGGTGTGTAGATTCTATGTGTTCTAGTTCTGTGTTGTAGTTCTATGTGTTGTATTTCTATGTTGGCCAGAGTGGTTCCCAGTCAGAGGCAACGAGTGTCAGCTGTTGCTGGTTGTCTCTGATTGGGAACCATATTTAAACAGTCTGTTTTCCCTTAGTGTTTGTGGGATCTTGTTCCGTTTGGTTTGTTCCGTGTTGGTTGTTAACCTAGGACGTCACGTCATCGTTTGTTGTTTTGTTTATCGTGTATTCATTAAATAAAGAAAGATGTTCGTTCATCACGCTGCGCCTTGGTCTACTCCGTCTAACGATCGTGACAGGGGGGACCTAGTGAATGACCTGCAGAGAGCTGGGACCAAAGTAACAAAGCTAACACACTACGCCGCCAGGGACTCAAATCCTGCAGTGCAAGACGTGTCCCCCTGCTTAAGCCAGTACATGTCCAGGCCCGTCTGAAGTTTGCTAGAGTGTATTTTGATGATCCAGAAGAGGATTGGGAGAATGTCATATGGTCAGATGAAACCAAAATATAACTTTTTGGTAAAAACTCAACTCGTCGTGTTTGGAGGACAAAGAATGCTGAGTTGCATCCAAAGAACACCATACCTACTGTGAAGCATGGGGGTGGAAGCATCATGCTTTGGGGCTGTTTTTCTGAAAAGGGACCAGGACGACTGATCCGTGTAAAGGAAAGAATGAATGGGGCCATGTATCGTGAGATTTTGAGTGAAAACCTCCTTCCATCAGCAAGGGCATTGAAGATGAAACGTGGCTGGGTCTTTCAGCATGACAATGATCCCAAACACACTGCCCGGGCAACGAAGGAGTGGCTTCGTAAGAAGCATTTCAAGGTCCTGGAGTGGCCTAGCCAGTCTCCAGATCTCAACCCCATAGAAAATCTTTGGAGGGAGTTGAAAGTCCGTGTTGCCCAGCGACAGCCCCAAAACATCACTGCTCTAGAGGAGATCTGCATGGAGGAATGGCCCAAAATACCAGCAACAGTGTGTGAAAACCTTGTGAAGACTTACAGAAAACGTTTGACCTGTGTCATTGCCAACAAAGGGTATATAACAAAGTATTGAGAAACTTTTGTTATTGACCAAATACTTATTTTCCACCATAATTTGCAAATAAATTCATTAAAAATCCTACAATGTGATTTTCTGGATTTTTTTCACTGGCATTGCACTGCATTGCTTCACTGGCAGTTTTAGACATTTACAATTTTTCTCTCTCAATCCCTCGTCAGTGGTGCCATTACTTACAGGGTTCAGTGCTTCAAATGGATTCGCATTTAAAGTAAAACACTGCCATTTAGAATGGCCATTTACAAATGTGCTGACACATCTTGGCATGAAGAGAGAGTGAGAGAGAGAGAGAGGTTAGAGAGAGAGGGGGGTCGAGAGAGAGAGAGAGAGAGAGGGAGGGAGAGAGAGAGAGAGAGAGAGGGGGGTTAGAGAGAGAGAGGGATCGAGAGGGGGGATAGAGAGAGGGGTTAGAGAGAGAGAGGGAGAGAGAGAGAGATTGTCTCCACCTTGGTTAATTACTGAAACAACCCTGCTCCGCTCCGCTTTCCAAGCCAAGCCTCCGTCGCCTGCCTGCCTGCCAGGGAGGGAGAGAGGGAGAGAGGGAGAGAGATTGCCTCCACCTTGGTTCATTACTGAAACAACCGTGCTCCGCTCTGCTTTCCAAGCCAAAACTCCGCCGCCTGCCAGGGAGGGAGAGAAAGAGAGAGGGGGAGAGAGAGAGGGAGAGGGGGAGGGAGATGGAGAGCTTGAAGCCTGTGAAGGGAACATTAACTGTAGGACCGTTCCCCAGAAGAATACAATACCATCATGTCATTATGTTGTGGTTCTGAATCTACATTTTTGGTCCTGTGGTAACCTGGAATTCTAAGAGAATATCGCTGCTTTGTTTCATTCAACACTCTTTAAAAGAGTGTTTTTCCTACCTGGTTTTAAATATATTTACTTTATGTTCTTCTGTAATAAAGTAAAATACCAGATTACTTTTCTTAAAGTCAAATACCTGGATAACCTTTCTCCTTCCTGACCTTTCTCTAGCTCTTTAGGAGAAAAGGCTCTAATCTTACTCTTAGACCTACTAGCTCTTTAGGAGAAAATGCTCTAATCTGACTCTTAGACCTACTAGCTCCTTAGGAGAAAAGGCTCTAATCTGACTCTTAGACCTACTAGCTCATTAGGAGAAAAGGCTCTAATCTGACTCTCAGAACCAGCTCTTTAGGAGAAAAGGCTCTAATCTGACTCTTAGACCTACTAGCTCCTTAGGAGAAAAGGCTCTAATCTGACTCTTAGACCTACTAGCTCCTTAGAAAAAAAGGCTCTCATCTGACTCTTAGACCTACTAGCTCCTTAGAAGAAAAGGCTCTAATCTGACTCTTAGACCTACTAGCTCCTTAGAAGAAAAGGCTCTAATCTGACTCTTAGACCTACTAGCTCCTTAGAAGAAAAGGCTCTAATCTGACTCTTAGACCTACTAGCTCCTTAGGAGAAAAGGCTCTAATCTGACTCTTAGACCTACTAGCTCCTTAGAAGAAAAGGCTCTAATCTGAATTTTAGACCTACTAGCTCCTTAGAAGAAAAGGCTCTAATCTGACTCTTAGACCTACTAGCTCCTTAGAAGAAAAGGCTCTTATCTGACTCTTAGAACTAGCTCCTTGGGAGAAAAGGCTCTAATCTGACTCTTAGACCTACTAGCTCCTTGGGAGAAAAGGCTCTAATCTGACTCTTAGAACTAGCTCATTAGGAGAAAAGGCTCTAATCTGACTCTTAGACCTACTAGCTCTTTAGGAGAAAATGCTCTAATCTGACTCTTAGAACTAGCTCCTTAGGAAAAAATGCTCTAATCTGACTCTTAGACCTACTAGCTCCTTAGGAGAAAAGAATCTAATGTGACTTTTAGAACTAGCTCCTTAGGAGAAAAGGATCTAATCTGACTCTTAGACCTACTAGCTCTTTAGGAGAAAATGCTCTAATCTGACTCTTAGACCTACTAGCTCTTTAGGAGAAAAGGCTCTAATCTGACTCTTAGACCTACTAGCTCTTTAGGAGAAAATGCTCTAATCTGACTCTTAGACCTACTAGCTCCTTAGGAGAAAAGGCTCTAATCTGACTCTTAGACATACTAGCTCCTTAGGAGAAAAGGCTCTAATCTGATTCTTAGAACTAGCTCCTTAGGAGAAAAGGCTCTAATCTGACTCTTAGACCTACTAGCTCCTTAGGAGAAAAGGCTCTAGTCTGACTACTAGAACTAGCTCCTTAGGAGAAAAGGATCTAATCTGACTCTTAGACCTACTAGCTCTTTAGGAGAAAATGCTCTAATCTGACTCTTAGACCTACTAGCTCCTTAGAAGAAAAGGCTCTAATCTGACTCTTAGACCTACTAGCTCCTTAGGAGAAAAGGCTCTAATCTGACTCTTAGAACTAGCTCCTTAGGAGAAAAGCCTCTAATCTGACTCTTAGAACTAGCTCATTGGGAGAAAAGGCTCTAATCTGACTCTTAGACCTACTAGCTCTTTAGGAGAAAATGCTCTAATCTTACTCTTAGACCTACTAGCTCCTTAGGAGAAAAGGCTCTAATCTGATTTTTAGAACTAGCTTCTTAGGGGAAAAGGCTCTAATCTGACAATTAGACCTTCTAGCTCCTTAGGAGAAAAGGATCTAATCTGACTATTAGACCTACTAGCTCTTTAGGAGAAAATGCTCTAATCTGACTCTTAGACCTACTAGCTCTTTAGGAGAAAAGGCTCTAATCTGACTCTTAGACCTAATAGCTCTTTAGGAGAAAATGCTCTAATCTGACTCTTAGACCTACTAGCTCCTTAGAAGAAAAGGCTATAATCTGACTCTTAGACCTACTAGCTCCTTAGAAGAAAAGGCTCTAATCTGACTCTTAGACCTACTAGCTCCTTAGAAGAAAAGGCTCTAATCTGACTCTTAGACCTACTAGCTCCTTAGGAGAAAAGGTTCTAATCTGACTCTTAGACCTACTAGCTCCTTAGAAGAAAAGGCTCTAATCTGAATTTTAGACCTACTAGCTCCTTAGAAGAAAAGGCTCTAATCTGACTCTTAGACCTACTAGCTCCTTAGAAGAAAAGGCTCTTATCTGACTCTTAGAACTAGCTCCTTGGGAGAAAAGGCTCTAATCTGACTCTTAGACCTACTAGCTCCTTGGGAGAAAAGGCTCTAATCTGACTCTTAGAACTAGCTCATTAGGAGAAAAGGCTCTAATCTGACTCTTAGACCTACTAGCTCTTTAGGAGAAAATGCTCTAATCTGACTCTTAGAACTAGCTCCTTAGGAGAAAATGCTCTAATCTGACTCTTAGACCTACTAGCTCCTTAGGAGAAAATAATCTAATGTGACTTTTAGAACTAGCTCCTTAGGAGAAAAGGATCTAATCTGACTCTTAGACCTACTAGCTCTTTAGGAGAAAATGCTCTAATCTGACTCTTAGACCTACTAGCTCTTTAGGAGAAAAGGCTCTAATCTGACTCTTAGACCTACTAGCTCTTTAGGAGAAAATGCTCTAATCTGACTCTTAGACCTACTAGCTCCTTAGGAGAAAAGGCTCTAATCTGACTCTTAGACATACTAGCTCCTTGGGAGAAAAGGCTCTAATCTGATTCTTAGAACTAGCTCCTTAGGAGAAAAGGCTCTAATCTGACTCTTAGACCTACTAGCTCCTTAGGAGAAAAGGCTCTAGTCTGACTACTAGAACTAGCTCCTTAGGAGAAAAGGATCTAATCTGACTCTTAGACCTACTAGCTCTTTAGGAGAAAATGCTCTAATCTGACTCTTAGACCTACTAGCTCTTTAGGAGAAAAGCCTCTAATCTGACTCTTAGACCTACTAGCTCTTTAGGAGAAAATGCTCTAATCTGACTCTTAGACCTACTAGCTCCTTAGAAGAAAAGGCTCTAATCTGACTCTTAGACCTACTAGCTCCTTAGAAGAAAAGGCTCTAATCTGACTCTTAGACCTACTAGCTCCTTAGGAGAAAAGGCTCTAATCTGACTTTTAGAATTAGCTCCTTAGGAGAAAAGCCTCTAATCTGACACTTAGAACTAGCTCATTAGGAGAAAAGGCTCTAATCTGACTCTTAGACCTACTAGCTCTTTAGGAGAAAATGCTCTAATCTGACTCTTAGAACTAGCTCCTTAGGAGAAAAGGCTCTAATCTTACTCTTAGACCTACTAGCTCTTTAGGATAAAATGCTCTAATCTGACTCTTAGACCTACTAGCTCCTTAGGAGAAAAGGCTCTAATCTGAATTTTAGACCTAATAGCTCATTAGGAGAAAAGGCTCTAATCTGACTCTCAGAACTAGCTCTTTAGGAGAAAGGGCTCTTATCTGACTCTTAGACCTACTAGCTCTTTAGGAGAAAATGCTCTAATCTGACTCTTAGACCTACTAGCTCCTTAGAAGAAAAGGTTCTAATCTGACTCTTAGACCTACTAGCTCCTTAGAAGAAAAGGCTCTCATCTGACTCTTAGACCTACTAGCTCCTTAGAAAAAAAGGCTCTAATCTGACTCTTAGACCTACTAGCTCCTCAGAAGAAAAGGCTCTAATCTTACTCTTAGAACTAGCTCCTTAGGAGAAAAGGCTCTAATCTGACTCTTAGACCTACTAGCTCCTTAGAAGAAAAGGCTCTAATCTGACTCTTAGACCTACTAGCTCCTTAGAAGAAAAGGCTCTAATCTGACTCTTAGACCTACTAGCTCCTTAGGAGAAAAGGCTCTAATCTGACTCTTAGAACTAGCTCCTTAGGAGAAAAGCCTCTAATCTGACTCTTAGAACTAGCTCATTAGGAGAAAAGGCTCTAATCTGACTCTTAGACCTACTAGCTCTTTAGGAGAAAATGCTCTAATCTTACTCTTAGACCTACTAGCTCCTTAGGAGAAAAGGCTCTAATCTGATTTTTAGAACTAGCTTCTTAGGGGAAAAGGCTCTAATCTGACAATTAGACCTTCTAGCTCCTTAGGAGAAAAGGATCTAATCTGACTATTAGACCTACTAGCTCTTTAGGAGAAAATGCTCTAATCTGACTCTTAGACCTACTAGCTCTTTAGGAGAAAAGGCTCTAATCTGACTCTTAGACCTAATAGCTCTTTAGGAGAAAATGCTCTAATCTGACTCTTAGACCTACTAGCTCCTTAGAAGAAAAGGCTATAATCTGACTCTTAGACCTACTAGCTCCTTAGAAGAAAAGGCTCTAATCTGACTCTTAGACCTACTAGCTCCTTAGGAGAAAAGGCTCTAATCTGACTCTTAGAACTAGCTCCTTAGGAGAAAAGGCTCTAATCTGACTCTTAGAACTAGCTCCTTAGGAGAAAAGGCTCTAATCTGACTCTTAGAACTAGCTCCTTAGGAGAAAAGGCTCTAATCTGACTCTTAGACCTACTAGCTCCTTAGGAGAAAAGGCTCTAATCTGACTCTTAGACCTACTAGCTCCTTAGGAGAAAAGGCTCTAATCTGACTCTTAGACCTACTAGCTCCTTAGGAGAAAAGGCTCTAATCTGACTCTTAGAACTAGCTCCTTAGGAGAAAAGGCTCTAATCTGACTCTTAGACCTACTAGCTCCTTAGGAGAAAATGCTCTAATCTGACTCTTAGACCTACTAGCTCCTTAGGAGAAAGGGCTCTAATCTGACTCTTAGACCTACTAGCTCCTTAGGAGAAAATGCTCTAATCTGACTCTTAGACCTACTAGCTCCTTAGGAGAAAAGGCTCTAATCTGACTCTTAGACCTACTAGCTCATTGGGAAAAAAAGCCTCTAATCTGACCTTGAACTAGCTCCTTAGGAGAAAAGGCTATAATCTGACTCTTAGACCTACTAGCTCTTTAGGAGAAAAGGCTGGCTGGCTGGCTGGTGGCTGGTGGCTGGTGGCTGGTGGCTGGTGGCTGGTGGCTGGTGGCTGGTGGCTGGCTGGCTGGTGGCTGGTGGCTGGTGGCTGGCTGGCTGGAAGCTGGTGGCTGGCTGGCTGGTGGCTGGTGGCTGGCTGGCTGGTTGGTAGCTGGAAGAGCTATTTGTCATATAGGGGACATAAGGGATGCCTTTTACAGGATTCAGTCCAAAGAAAATTAAATGGGCCTCTTTTAATTATAAAGAGAGTCAAATAATTACATCACATCACATTATATGGTGGTAGTTACAGGACATCACATCACATTATATGGTGGTAGTTACAGGACATCACATTATATGGTGGTAGTTACAGGACATCACATCACATTATATGGTGGTAGTTACAGGACATCACATCACATTATATGGTGGTAGATACAGGACATCACATTAGATGGTGGTAGTTACAGGACATCACATTATATGGTGGTAGTTACAGGACATCAAATTATATGGTGGTAGTTACAGGACATCACATTATATGGTGGTAGTTACAGGACATCACATTATATGGTGGTAGTTACAGGACATCACATTATATGGTGGTAGTTACAGGACATCACATTATATGGTGGTAGTTACAGGACATCACATTATATGGTGGTAGTTACAGGACATCACATTATATGGTGGTAGTTACAGGACATCATATCACATTACATGGTGGTAGTTACAGGACATCACATCACAATATATGGTGGTAGTTACAGGACATCACATTATATGCTGGTAGTTACAGGACATCACATCACATTATATGGTGGTAGTTACAGGACATCACATTATATGGTGGTAGTTACAGGACATAACATCACATTATATGGTGGTAGTTACAGGACATCACATAACATTATATGGTGGTAGTTACAGGACATCACATTAGATGGTGGTAGTTACAGGACATCACATCACATTATATGGTGGTAGTTACAGGACATCACATTAGATGGTGGTAGTTACAGGACATCACATCACATTATATGGTGGTAGTTACAGGACATCACATTATATGCTGGTAGTTACAGGACATCACATTATATGGTGGTAGTTACATAACATCATATTATATGGTGGTAGTTACAGGACATCACATCACATTATATGGTGGTAGTTACAGGACATCACATTATATGGTGGTAGTTACAGGACATCACATTATATGGTGGTAGTTACAGGACATCACATTATATGGTGGTAGTTACAGGACATCACATTACATGGTGGTAGTTACAGGACATCACATTATATGGTGGTAGTTACAGGACATCACATCACATTATATGGTGGTAGTTACAGGACATCACATTATATGGTGGTAGTTACAGGACATCACATAACATTATATGGTGGTAGTTACAGGACATCACATTAGATGGTGGTAGTTACAGGACATCACATTATATGGTGGTAGTTACAGGACATCACATCACATTATATGATGGTAGTTACAGGACATCACATCACATTATATGATGGTAGTTACAGGACATCACATTATATGGTGGTAGTTACAGGACATCACATTATATGGTGGTAGTTACAGGACATCACATTATATGATGGTAGTTACAGGACATCACATTATATGGTGGTAGTTACAGGACATCACATTATATGGTGGTAGTTACAGGACATCACATCACATTATATGGTGGTAGTTACAGGACATCACATTATATGGTGGTAGTTACAGGACATCACATCACAATATATGGTGGTAGTTACAGGACATCACATTATATGCTGGTAGTTACAGGACATCACATCACATTATATGGTGGTAGTTACAGGACATCACATTATATGGTGGTAGTTACAGGACATAACATCACATTATATGGTGGTAGTTACAGGACATCACATAACATTATATGGTGGTAGTTACAGGACATCACATTAGATGGTGGTAGTTACAGGACATCAAATCACATTATATGGTGGTAGTTACAGGACATCACATTAGATGGTGGTAGTTACAGGACATCACATCACATTATATGGTGGTAGTTACAGGACATCTCATCACATTATATGGTGGTAGTTACATGACATCACATCATATTATATGGTGGTAGTTACAGGACATCACATTATATGGTGGTAGTTACAGGACATCACATTATATGGTGGTAGTTACAGGACATCACATTATATGGTGGTGGTTACAGGACATCAAATCACATTATATGGTGGTGGTTACAGGACATCACATCACATTATATGGTGGTAGTTACAGGACATCACATCACATTATATGGTGGTAGTTACAGGACATCACATTACATGGTGGTAGTTACAGGACATCACATTATATGGTGGTAGTTACAGGACATCACATTACATGGTGGTAGTTACAGGACATCACATCACATTATATGGTGGTAATTACAGGACATCACATTAGATGGTGGTAGTTACAGGACATCACATTATATGGTGGTAGTTACAGGACATCACATTATATGGTGGTAGTTACAGGACATCACATTATATGGTGGTAGTTACAGGACATCACATTACATGGTGGTAGTTACAGGACATCACATCATATTATATGGTGGTAGTTACAGGACATCACATTATATGGTGGTAGTTACAGGACATCACATTATATGGTGGTAGTTACAGGACATCACATCACATTATATGGTGGTAGTTACAGGACATCACATCACATTATATGGTGGTAGTTACAGGACATCACATTATATGGTGGTAGTTACAGGACATCACATTATATGCTGGTAGTTACAGGACATCACATCACATTATATGGTGGTAGTTACAGGACATCACATTATATGGTGGTGGTTACAGGACATCACATTATATGGTGGTAGTTACAGGACATCACATCACATTATATGGTGGTAGTTACAGGACATCACATTATATGGTGGTAGTTACAGGACATCACATCACATTATATGGTGGTAGTTACAGGAAATCACATTATATGGTGGTAGTTACAGGACATCACATAACATTACATGGTGGTAGTTACAGGACATCACATTATATGGTGGTAGTTACAGGACATCACATTAAATGGTGTTAGTTAAAGGACATCACATTACATGGTGGTAGTTACAGGACATCACATCACATTATATGGTGGTAGTTACAGGACATCACATTAGATGGTGGTAGTTACAGGACATCACATTATATGGTGGTAGTTACAGGACATCACATTATATGGTGGTAGTTACAGGACATCACATTATATGGTGGTAGTTACAGGACATCACATTACATGGTGGTAGTTACAGGACATCACATCATATTATATGGTGGTAGTTACAGGACATCACATTATATGGTGGTAGTTACAGGACATCACATTATATGGTGGTAGTTACAGGACATCACATCACATTATATGGTGGTAGTTACAGGACATCACATCATATTATATGGTGGTAGTTACAGGACATCACATTATATGGTGGTAGTTACAGGACATCACATCACATTATATGGTGGTAGTTACAGGACATCACATTATATGGTGGTAGTTACAGGACATCACATCACATTATATGGTGGTAGTTACAGGACATCACATTATATGGTGGTAGTTACAGGACATCACATTATATGGTGGTAGTTACAGGACATCTCATCACATTATATGGTGGTAGTTACAGGACATCTCATCACATTATATGGTGGTAGTTACATGACATCACATCATATTATATGGTGGTAGTTACAGGACATCACATTATATGGTGGTAGTTACAGGACATCACATTATATGGTGGTAGATACAGGACATTACATTATATGGTGGTAGTTACAGGACATCACATTATATGGTGGTAGTTACAGGACATCACATCATATTATATGGTGGTAGTTACAGGACATCACATTATATGGTGGTAGTTACAGGACATCACATTATATGGTGGTAGTTACAGGACATCACATTATATGGTGGTAGTTACAGGACATCACATTATATGGTGGTAGTTACAGGACATCACATCAAAATATATTGTGGTAGCTACAGGACATCACATTATATGGTGGTAGTTACAGGACATCTCATCACATTATATGGTGGTAGTTACAGGACATCTCATCACATTATATGGTGGTAGTTACATGACATCACATCATATTATATGGTGGTAGTTACAGGACATCACATTATATGGTGGTAGTTACAGGACATCACATTATATGGTGGTAGTTACAGGACATCACATTATATGGTGATGGTTACAGGACATCACATCACATTATATGGTGGTGGTTACAGGACATCACATCACATTATATGGTGGTAGTTACAGGACATCACATCACATTATATGGTGGTAGTTACAGGACATCACATCACATTATATGGTGGTAGTTACAGGACATCACATTATATGGTGGTAGTTACAGGACATCACATTATATGGTGGTAGTTACAGGACATCACATTACATGGTGGTAGTTACAGGACATCACATCACATTATATGGTGGTAGTTACAGGACATCACATTAGATGGTGGTAGTTACAGGACATCACATTATATGGTGGTAGTTACAGGACATCACATTATATGGTGGTAGTTACAGGACATCACATTATATGGTGGTAGTTACAGGACATCACATTACATGGTGGTAGTTAGGACATCACATCATATTATATGGTGGTAGTTACAGGACATCACATTATATGGTGGTAGTTACAGGACATCACATTATATGGTGGTAGTTACAGGACATCACATCACATTATATGGTGGTAGTTACAGGACATCACATCACATTATATGGTGGTAGTTACAGGACATCACATTATATGGTGGTAGTTACAGGACATCACATTATATGCTGGTAGTTACAGGACATCACATCACATTATATGGTGGTAGTTACAGGACATCACATTATATGGTGGTGGTTACAGGACATCACATTATATGGTGGTAGTTACAGGACATCACATCACATTATATGGTGGTAGTTACAGGACATCACATCACATTATATGGTGGTAGTTACAGGACATCACATCACATTATATGGTGGTAGTTACAGGACATCACATCACATTATATGGTGGTAGTTACAGGAAATCACATTATATGGTGGTAGTTACAGGACATCACATAACATTACATGGTGGTAGTTACAGGACATCACATTATATGGTGGTAGTTACAGGACATCACATTAAATGGTGGTAGTTAAAGGACATCACATTACATGGTGGTAGTTACAGGACATCACATCACATTATATGGTGGTAGTTAAAGGACATCACATTAGATGGTGGTAGTTACAGGACATCACATTATATGGTGGTAGTTACAGGACATCACATTATATGGTGGTAGTTACAGGACATCACATTATATGGTGGTAGTTACAGGACATCACATTACATGGTGGTAGTTACAGGACATCACATCATATTATATGGTGGTAGTTACAGGACATCACATTATATGGTGGTAGTTACAGGACATCACATTATATGGTGGTAGTTACATGACATCACATTATATGGTGGTAGTTACAGGACATCACATTATATGGTGGTAGTTACAGGACATCACATTATATGGTGGTAGTTACAGGACATCACATTACATGGTGGTAGTTACAGGACATCACATCACATTATATGGTGGTAGTTACAGGACATCACATCACATTATATGGTGGTAGTTACAGGACATCACATCACATTATATGGTGGTAGTTACAGGACATCACATTATATGGTGGTAGTTACAGGACATCACATCACATTATATGGTGGTAGTTACAGGACATCACATTATATGGTGGTAGTTACAGGACATCACATTATATGGTGGTAGTTACAGGACATCTCATCACATTATATGGTGGTAGTTACAGGACATCTCATCACATTATATGGTGGTAGTTACATGACATCACATCATATTATATGGTGGTAGTTACAGGACATCACATTATATGGTGGTAGTTACAGGACATCACATTATATGGTGGTAGTTACAGGACATCACATCATATTATATGGTGGTAGTTACAGGACATCACATTATATGGTGGTAGTTACAGGACATCACATCATATTATATGGTGGTAGTTACAGGACATCACATTATATGGTGGTAGTTACAGGACATCACATTATATGGTGGTAGTTACAGGACATCACATTATATGGTGGTAGTTACAGGACATCACATTATATGGTGGTAGTTACAGGACATCACATCCAAATATATTGTGGTAGCTACAGGACATCACATTATATGGTGGTAGTTACAGGACATCTCATCACATTATATGGTGGTAGTTACAGGACATCTCATCACATTATATGGTGGTAGTTACATGACATCACATCATATTATATGGTGGTAGTTACAGGACATCACATTATATGGTGGTAGTTACAGGACATCACATTATATGGTGGTAGTTACAGGACATCACATTATATGGTGGTGGTTACAGGACATCACATCACATTATATGGTGGTGGTTACAGGACATCACATCACATTATATGGTGGTAGTTACAGGACATCACATCACATTATATGGTGGTAGTTACAGGACATCACATCACATTATATGGTGGTAGTTACAGGACATCACATTATATGGTGGTAGTTACAGGACATCACATTATATGGTGGTAGTTACAGGACATCACATTACATGGTGGTAGTTACAGGACATCACATCACATTATATGGTGGTAGTTACAGGACATCACATTAGATGGTGGTAGTTACAGGACATCACATTATATGGTGGTAGTTACAGGACATCACATTATATGGTGGTAGTTACAGGACATCACATTATATGGTGGTAGTTACAGGACATCACATTACATGGTGGTAGTTACAGGACATCACATCATATTATATGGTGGTAGTTACAGGACATCACATTATATGGTGGTAGTTACAGGACATCACATTATATGGTGGTAGTTACAGGACATCACATCACATTATATGGTGGTAGTTACAGGACATCACATCACATTATATGGTGGTAGTTACAGGACATCACATTATATGGTGGTAGTTACAGGACATCACATTATATGCTGGTAGTTACAGGACATCACATCACATTATATGGTGGTAGTTACAGGACATCACATTATATGGTGGTGGTTACAGGACATCACATTATATGGTGGTAGTTACAGGACATCACATCACATTATATGGTGGTAGTTACAGGACATCACATCACATTATATGGTGGTAGTTACAGGACATCACATCACATTATATGGTGGTAGTTACAGGACATCACCTAACATTACATGGTGGTAGTTACAGGACATCACATTATATGGTGGTAGTTACAGGACATCACATTAAATGGTGGTAGTTAAAGGACATCACATTACATGGTGGTAGTTACAGGACATCACATCACATTATATGGTGGTAGTTAAAGGACATCACATTAGATGGTGGTAGTTACAGGACATCACATTATATGGTGGTAGTTACAGGACATCACATTATATGGTGGTAGTTACAGGACATCACATTATATGGTGGTAGTTACAGGACATCACATTACATGGTGGTAGTTACAGGACATCACATCATATTATATGGTGGTAGTTACAGGACATCACATTATATGGTGGTAGTTACAGGACATCACATTATATGGTGGTAGTTACATGACATCACATTATATGGTGGTAGTTACAGGACATCACATTATATGGTGGTAGTTACAGGACATCACATTATATGGTGGTAGTTACAGGACATCACATTACATGGTGGTAGTTACAGGACATCACATCACATTATATGGTGGTAGTTACAGGACATCACATCACATTATATGGTGGTAGTTACAGGACATCACATTACATTATATGGTGGTAGTTACAGGACATCACATTATATGGTGGTAGTTACAGGACATCACATTATATGGTGGTAGTTACAGGACATCATATCACATTATATGGTGGTAGTTACAGGACATCACATCACATTATATGCTGGTAGTTACAGGACATCACATTATATGGTGGTAGTTACAGGACATCACATCACATTATATGGTGGTAGTTACAGGACATCACATTATATGGTGGTAGTTACAGGACATCACATTATATGGTGGTAGTTACAGGACATCATATCACATTATATGGTGGTAGTTACATGACATCACATCACATTATATGCTGGTAGTTACAGGACATCACATTATATGGTGGTAGTTACAGGACATCACATTATATGGTGGTAGTTACAGGACATCACATTATATGGTGGTAGTTACATAACATCATATTATATGGTGGTAGTTACAGGACATCACATTATATGGTGGTAGTTACAGGACATCACATTATATGGTGGTAGTTACAGGACATCACATTAAATGGTGGTAGTTAAAGGGCATCACATCACATTATATGGTTGTAGTTACAGGACATCACATCACATTATATGATGGTAGTTACAGGACATCACATTATATGGTGGTAGTTACAGGACATCACATTATATGGTGGTAGTTACAGGACATCACATCACATTATATGGTGGTAGTTACAGGACATAACATCATATTATATGGTGGTAGTTACAGGACATCACATTAAATGGTGGTAGTTACAGGACATCACATCACATTATATGGTGGTAGTTACAGGACATCACATCACATTATATGATGGTAGTTACAGGACATCACATTATATGGTGGTAGTTACAGGACATCACATTATATGGTGGTAGTTACAGGACATCACATCACATTATATGGTGGTAGTTACAGGACATCACATTACATGGTGATAGTTACAGGACATCATATTACATGGTGGTAGTTACAGGACATCACATCATATTATATGGTTGTAGTTACAGGACATCACATTATATGGTGGTAGTTACAGGACATCACATCACATTATATGGTGGTGGTTACAGGACATTACATCACATTATATGGTGGTAGTTACAGGACATCACATCACATTATATGGTGGTAGTTACAGGACATCACATCACATTATATGGTGGTAGTTACAGGACATCACATTATATGGTGGTAGTTACAGGACATCACATTATATGGTGGTAGTTACAGGACATCACATTACATGGTGGTAGTTACAGGACATCACATCACATTATATGGTGGTAGTTACAGGACATCACATTAGATGGTGGTAGTTACAGGACATCACATTATATGGTGGTAGTTACAGGACATCACATTATATGGTGGTAGTTACAGGACATCACATTATATGGTGGTAGTTACAGGACATCACATTACATGGTGGTAGTTACAGGACATCACATCATATTATATGGTGGTAGTTACAGGACATCACATTATATGGTGGTAGTTACAGGACATCACATTATATGGTGGTAGTTACAGGACATCACATCACATTATATGGTGGTAGTTACAGGACATCACATCACATTATATGGTGGTAGTTACAGGACATCACATTATATGGTGGTAGTTACAGGACATCACATTATATGCTGGTAGTTACAGGACATCACATCACATTATATGGTGGTAGTTACAGGACATCACATTATATGGTGGTGGTTACAGGACATCACATTATATGGTGGTAGTTACAGGACATCACATCACATTATATGGTGGTAGTTAAAGGACATCAAATCACATTATATGGTGGTAGTTACAGGACATCACATCACATTATATGGTGGTAGTTACAGGACATCACATCACATTATATGGTGGTAGTTACAGGAAATCACATTATATGGTGGTAGTTACAGGACATCACATAACATTACATGGTGGTAGTTACAGGACATCACATTATATGGTGGTAGTTACAGGACATCACATTAAATGGTGGTAGTTAAAGGACATCACATTACATGGTGGTAGTTACAGGACATCACATCACATTATATGGTGGTAGTTAAAGGACATCACATTAGATGGTGGTAGTTACAGGACATCACATCACATTATATGGTGGTAGTTACAGGACATCACATCACATTATATGGTGGTAGTTACAGGACATCACATTATATGGTGGTAGTTACAGGACATCACATTATATGGTGGTAGTTACAGGACATCACATTACATGGTGGTAGTTACAGGACATCACATCACATTATATGGTGGTAGTTACAGGACATCACATTAGATGGTGGTAGTTACAGGACATCACATTATATGGTGGTAGTTACAGGACATCACATTATATGGTGGTAGTTACAGGACATCACATTATATGGTGGTAGTTACAGGACATCACATTACATGGTGGTAGTTACAGGACATCACATCATATTATATGGTGGTAGTTACAGGACATCACATTATATGGTGGTAGTTACAGGACATCACATCACATTATATGGTGGTAGTTACAGGACATCACATCACATTATATGGTGGTAGTTACAGGACATCACATTATATGGTGGTAGTTACAGGACATCACATTATATGCTGGTAGTTACAGGACATCACATCACATTATATGGTGGTAGTTACAGGACATCACATTATATGGTGGTGGTTACAGGACATCACATTATATGGTGGTAGTTACAGGACATCACATCACATTATATGGTGGTAGTTAAAGGACATCAAATCACATTATATGGTGGTAGTTACAGGACATCACATCACATTATATGGTGGTAGTTACAGGACATCACATCACATTATATGGTGGTAGTTACAGGAAATCACATTATATGGTGGTAGTTACAGGACATCACATAACATTACATGGTGGTAGTTACAGGACATCACATTATATGGTGGTAGTTACAGGACATCACATTAAATGGTGGTAGTTAAAGGACATCACATTACATGGTGGTAGTTACAGGACATCACATCACATTATATGGTGGTAGTTAAAGGACATCACATTAGATGGTGGTAGTTACAGGACATCACATTATATGGTGGTAGTTACAGGACATCACATTATATTGTGGTAGTTACAGGACATCACATTACATGGTGGTAGTTACAGGACATCACATCATATTATATGGTGGTAGTTACAGGTAATCACATTATATGGTGGTAGTTACAGGTCATCACATTATATGGTGGTAGTTACATGACATCACATCACATTATATGATGGTAGTTACAGGACATCACATTATATGGTGGTAGTTACAGGACATCACATTATATGGTGGTAGTTACAGGACATCACATTACATGGTGGTTGTTACAGGACATCACATCACATTATATGGTGGTAGTTACAGGACATCACATCACATTATATGGTGGTAGTTACAGGACATCACATTACATTATATGGTGGTAGTTACAGGACATCACATTATATGGTGGTAGTTACAGGACATCACATTATATGGTGGTAGTTACAGGACATCATATCACATTATATGGTGGTAGTTACAGGACATCACATCACATTATATGCTGGTAGTTACAGGACATCACATTATATGGTGGTAGTTACAGGACATCACATCATTATATGGTGGTAGTTACAGGACATCACATTATATGGTGGTAGTTACAGGACATCACATTATATGGTGGTAGTTACAGGACATCATATCACATTATATGGTGGTAGTTACAGGACATCACATCACATTATATGGTGGTAGTTACAGGACATCACATTATATGGTGGTAGTTACAGGACATCACATTATATGGTGGTAGTTACAGGACATCACATTATATGGTGGTAGTTACAGGACATCACATTATATGGTGGTAGTTACAGAACATCACATTATATGGTGGTAGTTACAGGACATCACATTATATGGTGGTAGTTACAGGACATCACATTATATGGTGGTAGTTACAGGACATCACATTATATGATGGTGGTAGTTACAGGACATCACATCACATTATATGGTGGTAGTTACAGGACATCACATCAGATTATATGATGGTAGTTACAGGACATCACATTATATGGTGGTAGTTACAGGACATCACATTATATGGTGGTAGTTACAGGACATCACATCACATTATATGGTGGTAGTTACAGGACATCACATCATATTATATGGTGGTAGTTACAGGACATCACATTAAATGGTGGTAGTTACAGGACATCACATCACATTATATGGTGGTAGTTACAGGACATCACATCACATTATATGGTGGTAGTTACAGGACATCACATTATATGGTGGTAGTTACAGGACATCACATTACATGGTGGTAGTTACAGGACATCACATCATATTATATGGTGGTAGTTACAGGACATCACATTATATGGTGGTAGTTACAGGACATCACATCACATTATATGGTGGTGGTTACAGGACATCACATCACATTATATGGTGGTAGTTACAGGACATCACATCACATTATATGGTGGTAGTTACAGGACATCACATCACATTATATGGTGGTAGTTACAGGACATCACATTATATGGTGGTAGTTACAGGACATCACATTATATGGTGGTAGTTACAGGACATCACATTACATGGTGGTAGTTACAGGACATCACATCACATTATATGGTGGTAGTTACAGGACATCACATTAGATGGTGGTAGTTACAGGACATCACATTATATGGTGGTAGTTACAGGACATCACATTAGATGGTGTTAGTTACAGGACATCACATTATATGGTGGTAGTTACAGGACATCACATTATATGGTGGTAGTTACAGGACATCACATTACATGGTGGTAGTTACAGGACATCACATCATATTATATGGTGGTAGTTACAGGACATCACATTATATGGTGGTAGTTACAGGACATCACATTATATGGTGGTAGTTACATGACATCACATTATATGAGTGGTAGTTACAGGACATCACATTATATGGTGGTAGTTACAGGACATCACATTATATGGTGGTAGTTACAGGACATCACATCACATTATATGGTGGTAGTTACAGGACATCACATCACATTATATGGTGGTAGTTACAGGACATCACATTACATTATATGGTGGTAGTTACAGGACATCACATTATATGGTGGTAGTTACAGGACATCACATTATATGGTGGTAGTTACAGGACATCACATCACATTATATGGTGGTAGTTACAGGACATCACATCACATTATATGCTGGTAGTTACAGGACATCACATTATATGGTGGTAGTTACAGGACATCACATCACATTATATGGTGGTAGTTACAGGACATCACATTATATGGTGGTAGTTACAGGACATCACATTATATGGTGGTAGTTACAGGACATCATCCATTATATGGTGGTAGTTACAGGACATCACATCAATATATGGTGGTAGTTACATAACATCACATTATATGGTGGTAGTTACAGGACATCACATTATATGGTGGTAGTTACAGGACATCACATTATATGGTGGTAGTTACAGGACATCACATTAAATGGTGGTAGTTACAGGACATCACATCACATTATATGGTGGTAGTTACAGGACATCACATCACATTATATGATGGTAGTTACAGGACATCACATTATATGGTGGTAGTTACAGGACATCACATTATATGGTGGTAGTTACAGGACATCACATCACATTATATGGTGGTAGTTACAGGACATAACATCATATTATATGGTGGTAGTTACAGGACATCACATTAAATGGTGGTAGTTACAGGACATCACATCACATTATATGGTGGTAGTTACAGGACATCACATCACATTATATGATGGTAGTTACAGGACATCACATTATATGGTGGTAGTTACAGGACATCACATTATATGGTGGTAGTTACAGGACATCACATCACATTATATGGTGGTAGTTACAGGACATCACATTATATGGTGGTAGTTACAGGACATCACATTACATGGTGGTAGTTACAGGACATCACATCATATTATATGGTTGTAGTTACAGGACATCACATTATATGGTGGTAGTTACAGGACATCACATCACATTATATGGTGGTGGTTACAGGACATCACATCACATTATATGGTGGTAGTTACAGGACATCACATCACATTATATGGTGGTAGTTACAGGACATCACATCACATTATATGGTGGTAGTTACAGGACATCACATTATATGGTGGTAGTTACAGGACATCACATTATATGGTGGTAGTTACAGGACATCACATTACATGGTGGTAGTTACAGGACATCACATCACATTATATGGTGGTAGTTACAGGACATCACATTATATGGTGGTAGTTACAGGACATCACATTATATGGTGGTAGTTACAGGACATCACATTATATGGTGGTAGTTACAGGACATCACATTATATGGTGGTAGTTACAGGACATCACATTACATGGTGGTAGTTACAGGACATCACATCATATTATATGGTGGTAGTTACAGGACATCACATTATATGGTGGTAGTTACAGGACATCACATTATATGGTGGTAGTTACAGGACATCACATCACATTATATGGTGGTAGTTACAGGACATCACATTATATGGTGGTAGTTACAGGACATCACATTATATGCTGGTAGTTACAGGACATCACATCACATTATATGGTGGTAGTTACAGGACATCACATTATATGGTGGTGGTTACAGGACATCACATTATATGGTGGTAGTTACAGGACATCACATCACATTATATGGTGGTAGTTAAAGGACATCAAATCACATTATATGGTGGTAGTTACAGGACATCACATCACATTATATGGTGGTAGTTACAGGACATCACATCACATTATATGGTGGTAGTTACAGGAAATCACATTATATGGTGGTAGTTACAGGACATCACATAACATTACATGGTGGTAGTTACAGGACATCACATTATATGGTGGTAGTTACAGGACATCACATTAAATGGTGGTAGTTAAAGGACATCACATTACATGGTGGTAGTTACAGGACATCACATCACATTATATGGTGGTAGTTAAAGGACATCACATTAGATGGTGGTAGTTACAGGACATCACATTATATGGTGGTAGTTACAGGACATCACATTATATGGTGGTAGTTACAGGACATCACATTATATTGTGGTAGTTACAGGACATCACATTACATGGTGGTAGTTACAGGACATCACATCATATTATATGGTGGTAGTTACAGGACATCACATTATATGGTGGTAGTTACAGGACATCACATTATATGGTGGTAGTTACATGACATCACATTATATGGTGGTAGTTACAGGACATCACATCACATTATATGGTGGTAGTTACAGGACATCACATTATATGGTGGTAGTTACAGGACATCACATTACATGGTGGTTGTTACAGGACATCACATCACATTATATGGTGGTAGTTACAGGACATCACATCACATTATATGGTGGTAGTTACAGGACATCACATTACATTATATGGTGGTAGTTACAGGACATCACATTATATGGTGGTAGTTACAGGACATCACATTATATGGTGGTAGTTACAGGACATCATATCACATTATATGGTGGTAGTTACAGGACATCATCATCACATTATATGCTGGTAGTTACAGGACATCACATTATATGGTGGTAGTTACAGGACATCACATCACATTATATGGTGGTAGTTACAGGACATCACATTATATGGTGGTAGTTACAGGACATCACATTATATGGTGGTAGTTACAGGACATCATATCACATTATATGGTGGTAGTTACAGGACATCACATCACATTATATGCTGGTAGTTACAGGACATCACATTATATGGTGGTAGTTACAGGACATCACATTATATGGTGGTAGTTACAGGACATCACATTATATGGTGGTAGTTACATAACATCATATTATATGGTGGTAGTTACAGGACATCACATTATATGGTGGTAGTTACAGGACATCACATTATATGGTGGTAGTTACAGGACATCACATTATATGGTGGTAGTTACAGGACATCACATTATATGGTGGTAGTTACAGGACATCACATTATATGGTGGTAGTTACATAACATCATATTATATGGTGGTAGTTACAGGACATCACATTATATGGTGGTAGTTACAGGACATCACATTATATGGTGGTAGTTACAGGACATCACATTAAATGGTGATAGTTACAGGACATCACATCACATTATATGGTGGTAGTTACAGGACATCACATCAGATTATATGATGGTAGTTACAGGACATCACATTATATGGTGGTAGTTACAGGACATCACATTATATGGTGGTAGTTACAGGTAATCACATCACATTATATGGTGGTAGTTACAGGACATAACATCATATTATATGGTGGTAGTTACAGGACATCACATTAAATGGTGGTAGTTACAGGACATCACATCACATTATATGGTGGTAGTTACAGGACATCACATCACATTATATGATGGTAGTTACAGGACATCACATTATATGGTGGTAGTTACAGGACATCACATTATATGGTGGTAGTTACAGGACATCACATCACATTATATGGTGGTAGTTACAGGACATCACATTATATGGTGGTAGTTACAGGACATCACATTACATGGTGGTAGTTACAGGACATCACATCATATTATATGGTGGTAGTTACAGGACATCACATTATATGGTGGTAGTTACAGGACATCACATCACATTATATGGTGGTGGTTACAGGACATCACATCACATTATATGGTGGTAGTTACAGGACATCACATCACATTATATGGTGGTAGTTACAGGACATCACATCACATTATATGGTGGTAGTTACAGGACATCACATTATATGGTGGTAGTTACAGGACATCACATTATATGGTGGTAGTTACAGGACATCACATTACATGGTGGTAGTTACAGGACATCACATCACATTATATGGTGGTAGTTACAGGACATCACATTAGATGGTGGTAGTTACAGGACATCACATTAGATGGTGGTAGTTACAGGACATCACATTATATGGTGGTAGTTACAGGACATCACATTATATGGTGGTAGTTACAGGACATCACATTACATGGTGGTAGTTACAGGACATCACATCATATTATATGGTGGTAGTTACAGGACATCACATTATATGGTGGTAGTTACAGGACATCACATTATATGGTGGTAGTTACAGGACATCACATCACATTATATGGTGGTAGTTACAGGACATCACATTACATGGTGCACCAGCTGTTCCGGACGACTATGTGATCACGCTCTCCGTAGCCGATGTGAGTAAGACTTTTAAGCAAGTCAACATTCACAAGGCCGCTGGGCCAGACGGATTACCAGGGCGTGTACTCCGAGCATGTGCAGCTGGTGCTCTCTTTCAGGAGACTAAAAGATTTGGCATGGGTCCTCAGATCCTCAAAAAATTCTACAGCTGCACCATCGAGAGCATCCTGACTGGTTGCATCACCGCCTGGTATGGCAACTGCTTGGCCTCTGACCGCAAGGCACTACAGAGGGTAGTGCGTACGGCCCAGTACATCACTGGGGCAAAGCTCCCTGCCATCCAAGACCTCTATACCAGGCGGTGTCAGAGGAAGGCCCTCAAAATTGTCAAAGACTCCAGCCACCCTAGTCATAGACTGTTCTCTCTGCTACCGCACGAGCAAGCGGTACCGGAGTGCCAAGTCTAGGTCCAAAAGACTTCTCAACAGCTTCTACCCACAAGCCATAAGACTCCTGAACAGCTAATCATGGCTACCTGGACTATTTGCACTGCCCCCCCACCCCCATCCTTTTTACGCTGCTGCTACTCTGTTAAGTATTTATGCATAGTCACTTTAACTCTACCCACATGTACATATTACCTCAACTACCTCAACTAGCCGGTGCCCCCGCACATTGACTCTGCACCGGTACCCCCCTGTATATATAGCCTCCCTACTGTCACTTTATTTTACTTCTGCTCTTTGTTTTTCTCAACACTTTTTTTGTTGTTGTTTTATTCTTACTTTTTTTTGTTTAAAATAAACGCACTGTTGGTTAAGGGCTGTAAGTAAGCATTTCACTGTAATGTCTGCACTTGTTGTATTCGGCGCATGTGACCAATAAAATTTGATTTGATTTGATTTGAAAAGGACATCACATCATATTATATGGTGGTAGTTACAGGACATCACATTATATGGTGGTAGTTACAGGACATCACATCACATTATATGGTGGTGGTTACAGGACATCACATCACATTATATGGTGGTAGTTACAGGACATCACATCACATTATATGGTGGTAGTTACAGGACATAAAATCACATTATATGGTGGTAGTTACAGGACATCACATTATATGGTGGTAGTTAAAGGACATCACATTACATGGTGGTAGTTACAGGACATCACATCACATTATATGGTGGTAGTTACAGGACATCACATTAGATGGTGGTAGTTACAGGACATCACATTATATGGTGGTAGTTACAGGACATCACATTATATGGTGGTAGTTACAGGACATCACATTATATGGTGGTAGTTACAGGACATCACATTACATGGTGGTAGTTACAGGACATCACATCATATTATATGGTGGTAGTTACAGGACATCACATTATATGGTGGTAGTTACAGGACATCACATTATATGGTGGTAGTTACAGGACATCACATCACATTATATGGTGGTAGTTACAGGACATCACATCATATTATATGGTGGTAGTTACAGGACATCACATTATATGGTGGTAGTTACAGGACATCACATCACATTATATGGTGGTAGTTACAGGACATCACATCACATTATATGGTGGTAGTTACAGGACATCACATTATATGGTGGTAGTTACAGGACATCACATTATATGGTGGTAGTTACAGGACATCTCATCACATTATATGGTGGTAGTTACAGGACATCTCATCACATTATGTGGTGGTAGTTACATGACATCACATCATATTATATGGTGGTAGTTACAGGACATCACATTATATGGTGGTAGTTACAGGACATCACATTATATGGTGGTAGTTACAGGACATCACATCATATTATATGGTGGTAGTTACAGGACATCACATTATATGGTGGTAGTTACAGGACATCACATCATATTATATGGTGGTAGTTACAGGACATCACATTATATGGTGGTAGTTACAGGACATCACATTATATGGTGGTAGTTACAGGACATCACATTATATGGTGGTAGTTACAGGACATCACATTATATGGTGGTAGTTACAGGACATCACATCAAAATATATTGTGGTAGCTACAGGACATCACATTATATGGTGGTAGTTACAGGACATCTCATCACATTATATGGTGGTAGTTACAGGACATCTCATCACATTATATGGTGGTAGTTACATGACATCACATCATATTATATGGTGGTAGTTACAGGACATCACATTATATGGTGGTAGTTACAGGACATCACATTATATGGTGGTAGTTACAGGACATCACATTATATGGTGGTGGTTACAGGACATCACATCACATTATATGGTGGTGGTTACAGGACATCACATCACATTATATGGTGGTAGTTACAGGACATCACATCACATTATATGGTGGTAGTTACAGGACATCACATCACATTATATGGTGGTAGTTACAGGACATCACATTATATGGTGGTAGTTACAGGACATCACATTATATGGTGGTAGTTACAGGACATCACATTACATGGTGGTAGTTACAGGACATCACATCACATTATATGGTGGTAGTTACAGGACATCACATTAGATGGTGGTAGTTACAGGACATCACATTATATGGTGGTAGTTACAGGACATCACATTATATGGTGGTATTTACAGGACATCACATTATATGGTGGTAGTTACAGGACATCACATTACATGGTGGTAGTTACAGGACATCACATCATATTATATGGTGGTAGTTACAGGACATCACATTATATGGTGGTAGTTACAGGACATCACATTATATGGTGGTAGTTACAGGACATCACATCACATTATATGGTGGTAGTTACAGGACATCACATCACATTATATGGTGGTAGTTACAGGACATCACATTATATGGTGGTAGTTACAGGACATCACATTATATGCTGGTAGTTACAGGACATCACATCACATTATATGGTGGTAGTTACAGGACATCACATTATATGGTGGTGGTTACAGGACATCACATTATATGGTGGTAGTTACAGGACATCACATCACATTATATGGTGGTAGTTACAGGACATCACATCACATTATATGGTGGTAGTTACAGGACATCACATCACATTATACGGTGGTAGTTACAGGACATCACATCACATTATATGGTGGTAGTTACAAGAAATCACATTATATGGTGGTAGTTACAGGACATCACATAACATTACATGGTGGTAGTTACAGGACATCACATTATATGGTGGTAGTTACAGGACATCACATTAAATGGTGGTAGTTAAAGGACATCACATTACATGGTGGTAGTTACAGGACATCACATCACATTATATGGTGGTAGTTAAAGGACATCACATTAGATGGTGTTAGTTACAGGACATCACATTATATGGTGGTAGTTACAGGACATCACATTATATGGTGGTAGTTACAGGACATCACATTATATGGTGGTAGTTACAGGACATCACATTACATGGTGGTAGTTACAGGACATCACATCATATTATATGGTTGTAGTTACAGGACATCACATTATATGGTGGTAGTTACAGGACATCACATCACATTATATGGTGGTGGTTACAGGACATCACATCACATTATATGGTGGTAGTTACAGGACATCACATCACATTATATGGTGGTAGTTACAGGACATCACATCACATTATATGGTGGTAGTTACAGGACATCACATTATATGGTGGTAGTTACAGGACATCACATTATATGGTGGTAGTTACAGGACATCACATTACATGGTGGTAGTTACAGGACATCACATCACATTATATGGTGGTAGTTACAGGACATCACATTATATGGTGGTAGTTACAGGACATCACATTATATGGTGGTAGTTACAGGACATCACATTATATGGTGGTAGTTACAGGACATCACATTATATGGTGGTAGTTACAGGACATCACATTACATGGTGGTAGTTACAGGACATCACATCATATTATATGGTGGTAGTTACAGGACATCACATTATATGGTGGTAGTTACAGGACATCACATTATATGGTGGTAGTTACAGGACATCACATCACATTATATGGTGGTAGTTACAGGACATCACATTATATGGTGGTAGTTACAGGACATCACATTATATGCTGGTAGTTACAGGACATCACATCACATTATATGGTGGTAGTTACAGGACATCACATTATATGGTGGTGGTTACAGGACATCACATTATATGGTGGTAGTTACAGGACATCACATCACATTATATGGTGGTAGTTAAAGGACATCAAATCACATTATATGGTGGTAGTTACAGGACATCACATCACATTATATGGTGGTAGTTACAGGACATCACATCACATTATATGGTGGTAGTTACAGGAAATCACATTATATGGTGGTAGTTACAGGACATCACATAACATTACATGGTGGTAGTTACAGGACATCACATTATATGGTGGTAGTTACAGGACATCACATTAAATGGTGGTAGTTAAAGGACATCACATTACATGGTGGTAGTTACAGGACATCACATCACATTATATGGTGGTAGTTAAAGGACATCACATTAGATGGTGGTAGTTACAGGACATCACATTATATGGTGGTAGTTACAGGACATCACATTATATGGTGGTAGTTACAGGACATCACATTATATTGTGGTAGTTACAGGACATCACATTACATGGTGGTAGTTACAGGACATCACATCATATTATATGGTGGTAGTTACAGGACATCACATTATATGGTGGTAGTTACAGGACATCACATTATATGGTGGTAGTTACATGACATCACATTATATGGTGGTAGTTACAGGACATCACATCACATTATATGATGGTAGTTACAGGACATCACATTATATGGTGGTAGTTACAGGACATCACATTATATGGTGGTAGTTACAGGACATCACATTACATGGTGGTTGTTACAGGACATCACATCACATTATATGGTGGTAGTTACAGGACATCACATCACATTATATGGTGGTAGTTACAGGACATCACATTACATTATATGGTGGTAGTTACAGGACATCACATTATATGGTGGTAGTTACAGGACATCACATTATATGGTGGTAGTTACAGGACATCATATCACATTATATGGTGGTAGTTACAGGACATCACATCACATTATATGCTGGTAGTTACAGGACATCACATTATATGGTGGTAGTTACAGGACATCACATCACATTATATGGTGGTAGTTACAGGACATCACATTATATGGTGGTAGTTACAGGACATCACATTATATGGTGGTAGTTACAGGACATCATATCACATTATATGGTGGTAGTTACAGGACATCACATCACATTATATGCTGGTAGTTACAGGACATCACATTATATGGTGGTAGTTACAGGACATCACATTATATGGTGGTAGTTACAGGACATCACATTATATGGTGGTAGTTACATAACATCATATTATATGGTGGTAGTTACAGGACATCACATTATATGGTGGTAGTTACAGGACATCACATTATATGGTGGTAGTTACAGGACATCACATTATATGGTGGTAGTTACAGGACATCACATTATATGGTGGTAGTTACAGGACATCACATTATATGGTGGTAGTTACATAACATCATATTATATGGTGGTAGTTACAGGACATCACATTATATGGTGGTAGTTACAGGACATCACATTATATGGTGGTAGTTACAGGACATCACATTAAATGGTGATAGTTACAGGACATCACATCACATTATATGGTGGTAGTTACAGGACATCACATCACATTATATGATGGTAGTTACAGGACATCACATTATATGGTGGTAGTTACAGGACATCACATTATATGGTGGTAGTTACAGGTAATCACATCACATTATATGGTGGTAGTTACAGGACATAACATCATATTATATGGTGGTAGTTACAGGACATCACATTAAATGGTGGTAGTTACAGGACATCACATCACATTATATGGTGGTAGTTACAGGACATCACATCACATTATATGATGGTAGTTACAGGACATCACATTATATGGTGGTAGTTACAGGACATCACATTATATGGTGGTAGTTACAGGACATCACATCACATTATATGGTGGTAGTTACAGGACATCACATTATATGGTGGTAGTTACAGGACATCACATTACATGGTGGTAGTTACAGGACATCACATCATATTATATGGTGGTAGTTACAGGACATCACATTATATGGTGGTAGTTACAGGACATCACATCACATTATATGGTGGTGGTTACAGGACATCACATCACATTATATGGTGGTAGTTACAGGACATCACATCACATTATATGGTGGTAGTTACAGGACATCACATCACATTATATGGTGGTAGTTACAGGACATCACATTATATGGTGGTAGTTACAGGACATCACATTATATGGTGGTAGTTACAGGACATCACATTACATGGTGGTAGTTACAGGACATCACATCACATTATATGGTGGTAGTTACAGGACATCACATTAGATGGTGGTAGTTACAGGACATCACATTAGATGGTGGTAGTTACAGGACATCACATTATATGGTGGTAGTTACAGGACATCACATTATATGGTGGTAGTTACAGGACATCACATTACATGGTGGTAGTTACAGGACATCACATCATATTATATGGTGGTAGTTACAGGACATCACATTATATGGTGGTAGTTACAGGACATCACATTATATGGTGGTAGTTACAGGACATCACATCACATTATATGGTGGTAGTTACAGGACATCACATTACATGGTGCACCAGCTGTTCCGGACGACTATGTGATCACGCTCTCCGTAGCCGATGTGAGTAAGACTTTTAAGCAAGTCAACATTCACAAGGCCGCTGGGCCAGACGGATTACCAGGGCGTGTACTCCGAGCATGTGCAGCTGGTGCTCTCTTTCAGGAGACTAAAAAGATTTGGCATGGGTCCTCAGATCCTCAAAAAATTCTACAGCTGCACCATCGAGAGCATCCTGACTGGTTGCATCACCGCCTGGTATGGCAACTGCTTGGCCTCTGACCGCAAGGCACTACAGAGGGTAGTGCGTACGGCCCAGTACATCACTGGGGCAAAGCTCCCTGCCATCCAAGACCTCTATACCAGGCGGTGTCAGAGGAAGGCCCTCAAAATTGTCAAAGACTCCAGCCACCCTAGTCATAGACTGTTCTCTCTGCTACCGCACGGCAAGCGGTACCGGAGTGCCAAGTCTAGGTCCAAAAGACTTCTCAACAGCTTCTACCCACAAGCCATAAGACTCCTGAACAGCTAATCATGGCTACCTGGACTATTTGCACTGCCCCCCCACCCCATCCTTTTTACGCTGCTGCTACTCTGTTAAGTATTTATGCATAGTCACTTTAACTCTACCCACATGTACATATTACCTCAACTACCTCAACTAGCCGGTGCCCCGCAACATTGACTCTGCACCGGTACCCCCCTGTATATATAGCCTCCCTACTGTCACTTTATTTTACTTCTGCTCTTTGTTTTTCTCAACACTTTTTTTGTTGTTGTTTTATTCTTACTTTTTTTTGTTTAAAATAAACGCACTGTTGGTTAAGGGCTGTAAGTAAGCATTTCACTGTAATGTCTGCACTTGTTGTATTCGGCGCATGTGACCAATAAAATTTGATTTGATTTGATTTGAAAAGGACATCACATCATATTATATGGTGGTAGTTACAGGACATCACATTATATGGTGGTAGTTACAGGACATCACATCACATTATATGGTGGTGGTTACAGGACATCACATCACATTATATGGTGGTAGTTACAGGACATCACATCACATTATATGGTGGTAGTTACAGGACATAAAATCACATTATATGGTGGTAGTTACAGGACATCACATTATATGGTGGTAGTTACAGGACATCACATTACATGGTGGTAGTTACAGGACATCACATCACATTATATGGTGGTAGTTACAGGACATCACATTAGATGGTGGTAGTTACAGGACATCACATTATATGGTGGTAGTTACAGGACATCACATTATATGGTGGTAGTTACAGGACATCACATTATATGGTGGTAGTTACAGGACATCACATTACATGGTGGTAGTTACAGGACATCACATCACATTATATGGTGGTAGTTACAGGACATCACATTATATGGTGGTAGTTACAGGACATCACATTATATGGTGGTAGTTACAGGACATCACATCACATTATATGGTGGTAGTTACAGGACATCACATCATATTATATGGTGGTAGTTACAGGACATCACATTATATGGTGGTAGTTACAGGACATCACATCACATTATATGGTGGTAGTTACAGGACATCACATTATATGGTGGTAGTTACAGGACATCACATCACATTATATGGTGGTGGTTACAGGACATCACATTATATGGTGGTAGTTACAGGACATCACATTATATGGTGGTAGTTACAGGACATCTCATCACATTATATGGTGGTAGTTACAGGACATCTCATCACATTATGTGGTGGTAGTTACATGACATCACATCATATTATATGGTGGTAGTTACAGGACATCACATTATATGGTGGTAGTTACAGGACATCACATTATATGGTGGTAGTTACAGGACATCACATCATATTATATGGTGGTAGTTACAGGACATCACATTATATGGTGGTAGTTACAGGACATCACATCATATTATATGGTGGTAGTTACAGGACATCACATTATATGGTGGTAGTTACAGGACATCACATTATATGGTGGTAGTTACAGGACATCACATTATATGGTGGTAGTTACAGGACATCACATTATATGGTGGTAGTTACAGGACATCACATCAAAATATATTGTGGTAGCTACAGGACATCACATTATATGGTGGTAGTTACAGGACATCTCATCACATTATATGGTGGTAGTTACAGGACATCTCATCACATTATATGGTGGTAGTTACATGACATCACATCATATTATATGGTGGTAGTTACAGGACATCACATTATATGGTGGTAGTTACAGGACATCACATTATATGGTGGTAGTTACAGGACATCACATTATATGGTGGTGGTTACAGGACATCACATCACATTATATGGTGGTGGTTACAGGACATCACATCACATTATATGGTGGTAGTTACAGGACATCACATCAATATATGGTGGTAGTTACAGGACATCACATCACTATATGGTGGTAGTTACAGGACATCACATTATATGGTGGTAGTTACAGGACATCACATTATATGGTGGTAGTTACAGGACATCACATTACATGGTGGTAGTTACAGGACATCAGCATCACATTATATGGTGGTAGTTACAGGACATCACATTAGATGGTGGTAGTTACAGGACATCACATCACATTATATGGTGGTAGTTACAGGACATCACATCATATATGGTGGTAGTTACAGGACATCACATTATATGGTGGTAGTTACAGGACATCACATCATATATGCTGGTAGTTACAGGACATCACATCACATTATATGGTGGTAGTTACAGGACATCACATTATATGGTGGTAGTTACAGGACATCACATTATATGGTGGTAGTTACAGGACATCACATCACATTATATGGTGGTAGTTACAGGACATCACATCACATTATATGGTGGTAGTTACAGGACATCACATCACATTATACGGTGGTAGTTACAGGACATCACATCACATTATATGGTGGTAGTTACAAGAAATCACATTATATGGTGGTAGTTACAGGACATCACATAACATTACATGGTGGTAGTTACAGGACATCACATAATATATGGTGGTAGTTACAGGACATCACATTAAATGGTGGTAGTTAAAGGACATCACATTACATGGTGGTAGTTACAGGACATCACATCACATTATATGGTGGTAGTTACAGGACATCACATTAGATGGTGTTAGTTACAGGACATCACATATATATGGTGGTAGTTACAGGACATCACATTATATGGTGGTAGTTACAGGACATCACATTATATGGTGGTAGTTACAGGACATCACATTACATGGTGGTAGTTACAGGACATCACATCATATTATATGGTGGTAGTTACAGGACATCACATTATATGGTGGTAGTTACAGGACATCACATTATATGGTGGTAGTTACAGGACATCACATTATATGGTGGTAGTTACAGGACATCACATTACATGGTGGTAGTTACAGGACATCACATCACATTATATGGTGGTAGTTACAGGACATCACATCACATTATATGGTGGTAATTACAGGACATCACATTACATTATATGGTGGTAGTTACAGGACATCACATTATATGGTGGTAGTTACAGGACATCACATTATATGGTGGTAGTTACAGGACATCATATCACATTATATGGTGGTAGTTACAGGACATCACATCACTTTATATGCTGGTAGTTACAGGACATCACATTATATGGTGGTAGTTACAGGACATCACATCACATTATATGGTGGTAGTTACAGGACATCACATTATATGGTGGTAGTTACAGGACATCACATTATATGGTGGTAGTTACAGGACATCATATCACATTATATGGTGGTAGTTACAGGACATCACATCACATTATATGCTGGTAGTTACAGGACATCACATTATATGGTGGTAGTTACAGGACATCACATTATATGGTGGTAGTTACAGGACATCACATTATATGGCGGTAGTTACATAACATCATATTATATGGTGGTAGTTACAGGACATCACATTATATGGTGGTAGTTACAGGACATCACATTATATGGTGGTAGTTACAGGACATCACATTAAATGGTGGTAGTTACAGGACATCACATCACATTATATGGTGGTAGTTACAGGACTTCACATCACATTATATGATGGTAGTTACAGGACATCACATTATATGGTGGTAGTTACAGGACATCACATTATATGGTGGTAGTTACAGGACATCACATCACATTATATGGTGGTAGTTACAGGACATAACATCATATTATATGGTGGTAGTTACAGGACATCACATTAAATGGTGGTAGTTACAGGACATCACATCACATTATATGGTGGTAGTTACAGGACATCACATCACATTATATGATGGTAGTTACAGGACATCACATTATATGGTGGTAGTTACAGGACATCACATTATATGGTGGTAGTTACAGGACATCACATCACATTATATGGTGGTAGTTACAGGACATCACATTATATGGTGGTAGTTACAGGACATCACACACATTACATGGTGGTAGTTACAGGACATCACATCATATTATATGGTGGTAGTTACAGGACATCACATTATATATATGGTAGTTACAGGACATCACATTACATGGTGGTAGTTACAGGACATCACATCATATTATATGGTGGTAGTTACAGGACATCACATTATATGGTGGTAGTTACAGGACATCACATTATATGGTGGTAGTTACAGGACATCACATTATATGGTGGTAGTTACAGGACATCACATTATATGGTGGTAGTTACAGGACATCACATCACATTATATGGTGGTAGTTACAGGACATCACATCACATTATATGGTGGTAGTTACAGGACATCACATTATATGGTGGTAGTTACAGGACATCACATTATATGGTGGTAGTTACAGGACATCATATCACATTATATGGTGGTAGTTACAGGACATCACATCACATTATATGCTGGTAGTTACAGGACATCACATTATATGGTGGTAGTTACAGGACATCACATCACATATATGGTGGTAGTTACAGGACATCACATTATATGGTGGTAGTTACAGGACATCACATTATATGGTGGTAGTTACAGGACATCATATCACATTATATGGTGGTAGTTACAGGACATCACATCACATTATATGCTGGTAGTTACAGGACATCACATTATATGGTGGTAGTTACAGGACATCACATTATATGGTGGTAGTTACAGGACATCACATTATATGGTGGTAGTTACATAACATCATATTATATGGTGGTAGTTACAGGACATCACATTATATGGTGGTAGTTACAGGACATCACATCAATTTATATGGTGGTAGTTACAGGACATCACATCAAAATATATTGTGGTAGCTACAGGACATCACATTATATGGTGGTAGTTACAGGACATCTCATCACATTATATGGTGGTAGTTACAGGACATCTCATCACATTATATGGTGGTAGTTACATGACATCACATCATATTATATGGTGGTAGTTACAGGACATCACATTATATGGTGGTAGTTACAGGACATCACATTATATGGTGGTAGTTACAGGACATCACATTATATGGTGGTGGTTACAGGACATCACATCACATTATATGGTGGTGGTTACAGGACATCACATCACATTATATGGTGGTAGTTACAGGACATCACATCACATTATATGGTGGTAGTTACAGGACATCACATCACATTATATGGTGGTAGTTACAGGACATCACATTATATGGTGGTAGTTACAGGACATCACATTATATGGTGGTAGTTACAGGACATCACATTACATGGTGGTAGTTACAGGACATCACATCACATTATATGGTGGTAGTTACAGGACATCACATTAGATGGTGGTAGTTACAGGACATCACATTATATGGTGGTAGTTACAGGACATCACATTATATGGTGGTATTACAGGACATCACATTATATGGTGGTAGTTACAGGACATCACATTACATGGTGGTAGTTACAGGACATCACATCATATTATATGGTGGTAGTTACAGGACATCACATTATATGGTGGTAGTTACAGGACATCATCAGCACATCACATTATATGGTGGTAGTTACAGGACATCACATCACATTATATGGTGGTAGTTACAGGACATCACATTATATGGTGGTAGTTACAGGACATCACATTATATGCTGGTAGTTACAGGACATCACATCACATTATATGGTGGTAGTTACAGGACATCACATTATATGGTGGTGGTTACAGGACATCACATTATATGGTGGTAGTTACAGGACATCACATCACATTATATGGTGGTAGTTACAGGACATCACATCACATTATATGGTGGTAGTTACAGGACATCACATCACATTATATGGTGGTAGTTACAGGACATCACATCACATTATATGGTGGTAGTTACAAGAAATCACATTATATGGTGGTAGTTACAGGACATCACATAACATTACATGGTGGTAGTTACAGGACATCACATTATATGGTGGTAGTTACAGGACATCACATTAAATGGTGGTAGTTAAAGGACATCACATTACATGGTGGTAGTTACAGGACATCACATCACATTATATGGTGGTAGTTAAAGGACATCACATTAGATGGTGTTAGTTACAGGACATCACATTATATGGTGGTAGTTACAGGACATCACATTATATGGTGGTAGTTACAGGACATCACATTATATGGTGGTAGTTACAGGACATCACATTACATGGTGGTAGTTACAGGACATCACATCATATTATATGGTGGTAGTTACAGGACATCACATTATATGGTGGTAGTTACAGGACATCACATTATATGGTGGTAGTTACATGACATCACATTATATGGTGGTAGTTACAGGACATCACATTATATGGTGGTAGTTACAGGACATCACATTATATGGTGGTAGTTACAGGACATCACATTACATGGTGGTAGTTACAGGACATCACATCACATTATATGGTGGTAGTTACAGGACATCACATTATATGGTGGTAGTTACAGGACATCACATCACATTATATGGTGGTAGTTACAGGACATCACATTATATGGTGGTAGCCAATCACATTATATGGTGGTAGCTACAGGACATCATATCACATTATATGGTGGTAGTTACAGGACATCACATCACATTATATGCTGGTAGTTACAGGACATCACATTATATGGTGGTAGTTACAGGACATCACATTATATGGTGGTAGTTACAGGACATCACATTATATGGTGGTAGTTACAGACATAACATCATATTATATGGTGGTAGTTACAGGACATCACATTATATGGTGGTAGTTACAGGACATCACATTATATGGTGGTAGTTACAGGACATCACATTAAATGGTGGTAGTTACAGGACATCACATCACATTATATGGTGGTAGTTACAGGACATCACATCACTATATGGTGGTAGTTACAGGACATCACATTATATGGTGGTAGTTACAGGACATCACATCACATTATATGGTGGTAGTTACAGGACATCACATTATATGGTGGTAGTTACAGGACATCACATTATATGGTGGTAGTTACAGGACATCACATCACATTATATGGTGGTAGTTACAGGACATCACATCACATTATATGGTGGTAGTTACAGGACATCACATATATATGGTGGTAGTTACAGGACATCACATTACATGGTGGTAGTTACAGGACATCACATCACATTATATGGTGGTAGTTACAGGACATCACATCATATGTGGTGGTAGTTACAGGACATCACATTATATGGTGGTAGTCAGGACATCACATCACATTATATGGTGGTAGTTACAGGACATCACATTATATGGTGGTAGTTACAGGACATCACATTATATGGTGGTAGTTACAGGACATCACATTATATGGTGGTAGTTACAGGACATCACATCAATTATATGGTGGTAGTTACAGGACATCACATTATATGGTGGTAGTTACAGGACATCACATTATATGGTGGTAGTTACAGGACATCACATTATATGGTGGTAGTTACAGGACATCACATCACATTATATGGTGGTAGTACAGGACATCACATTATATGGTGGTAGTTACAGGACATCACATTATATGGTGGTAGTTACAGGACATCACATCACATTATATGGTGGTAGTTACAGGACATCACATCACATTATATGGTGGTAGTTACAGGACATCACATTATATGGTGGTAGTTACAGGACATCACATTATATGGTGGTAGTTACAGGACATCACATCACATTATATGGTGGTAGTTACAGGACATCACATTATATGGTGGTAGTTACAGGACATCACATTATATGGTGGTAGTTACAGGACATCACATTATATGGTGGTAGTTACAGGACATCACATTATATGGTGGTAGTTACAGGACATCACATTACATGGTGGTAGTTACAGGACATCACATCACATTATATGGTGGTAGTTACAGGACATCACATTATATGGTGGTAGTTACAGGACATCACATTATATGGTGGTAGTTACATGACATCACATTATATGGTGGTAGTTACAGGACATCACATTATATGGTGGTAGTTACAGGACATCACATTATATGGTGGTAGTTACAGGACATCACATTATATGGTGGTAGTTACAGGACATCACATTATATGGTGGTAGTTACAGGACATCACATTATATGGTGGTAGTTACAGGACATCACATTATATGGTGTAGTTACAGGACATCACATTATATGGTGGTAGTTACAGGACATCCATCACATTATATGCTGGTAGTTACAGGACATCACATTATATGGTGGTAGTTACAGGACATCACATCACATTATATGGTGGTAGTTACAGGACATCACATTATATGGTGGTAGTTACAGGACATCACATTATATGGTGGTAGTTACAGGACATCATATCACATTATATGGTGGTAGTTACAGGACATCACATCACATTATATGCTGGTAGTTACAGGACATCACATTATATGGTGGTAGTTACAGGACATCACATTATATGGTGGTAGTTACAGGACATCACATTATATGGTGGTAGTTACATAACATCATATTATATGGTGGTAGTTACAGGACATCACATTATATGGTGGTAGTTACAGGACATCACATTATATGGTGGTAGTTACAGGACATCACATTATATGGTGGTAGTTACAGGACATCACATTATATGGTGGTAGTTACAGGACATCACATTATATGGTGGTAGTTACATAACATCATATTATATGGTGGTAGTTACAGGACATCACATTATATGGTGGTAGTTACAGGACATCACATTATATGGTGGTAGTTACAGGACATCACATTAAATGGTGGTAGTTACAGGACATCACATCACATTATATGGTGGTAGTTACAGGACATCACATCACATTATATGATGGTAGTTACAGGACATCACATTATATGGTGGTAGTTACAGGACATCACATTATATGGTGGTAGTTACAGGTACATCACATCACATTATATGGTGGTAGTTACAGGACATAACATCATATTATATGGTGGTAGTTACAGGACATCACATTAAATGGTGGTAGTTACAGGACATCACATCACATTATATGGTGGTAGTTACAGGACATCACATCACATTATATGATGGTAGTTACAGGACATCACATTATATGGTGGTAGTTACAGGACATCACATTATATGGTGGTAGTTACAGGACATCACATCACATTATATGGTGGTAGTTACAGGACATCACATTATATGGTGGTAGTTACAGGACATCACATTACATGGTGGTAGTTACAGGACATCACATCATATTATATGGTGGTAGTTACAGGACATCACATTATATGGTGGTAGTTACAGGACATCACATCACATTATATGGTGGTGGTTACAGGACATCACATCACATTATATGGTGGTAGTTACAGGACATCACATCACATTATATGGTGGTAGTTACAGGACATCACATCACATTATATGGTGGTAGTTACAGGACATCACATTATATGGTGGTAGTTACAGGACATCACATTATATGGTGGTAGTTACAGGACATCACATTACATGGTGGTAGTTACAGGACATCACATCACATTATATGGTGGTAGTTACAGGACATCACATTAGATGGTGGTAGTTACAGGACATCACATTAGATGGTGGTAGTTACAGGACATCACATTATATGGTGGTAGTTACAGGACATCACATTATATGGTGGTAGTTACAGGACATCACATTACATGGTGGTAGTTACAGGACATCACATCATATTATATGGTGGTAGTTACAGGACATCACATATATATGGTGGTAGTTACAGGACATCACATTATATGGTGGTAGTTACAGGACATCACATCACATTATATGGTGGTAGTTACAGGACATCACATTACATGGTGCACCAGCTGTTCCGGGACGACTATGTGATCACGCTCTCCGTAGCCGATGTGAGTAAGACTTTTAAGCAAGTCAACATTCACAAGGCCGCTGGGCCAGACGGATTACCAGGCGTGTACTCCGAGCATGTGCAGCTGGTGCTCTCTTTCAGGAGACTAAAAAGATTTGGCATGGGTCCTCAGATCCTCAAAAAATTCTACAGCTGCACCATCGAGAGCATCCTGACTGGTTGCATCACCGCCTGGTATGGCAACTGCTTGGCCTCTGACCGCAAGGCACTACAGAGGGTAGTGCGTACGGCCCAGTACATCACTGGGGCAAAGCTCCCTGCCATCCAAGACCTCTATACCAGGCGGTGTCAGAGGAAGGCCCTCAAATTGTCAAAGACTCCAGCCACCCTAGTCATAGACTGTTCTCTCTGCTACCGCACGGCAAGCTGTACCGGAGTGCCAAGTCTAGGTCCAAAAGACTTCTCAACAGCTTCTACCCACAAGCCATAAGACTCCTGAACAGCTAATCATGGCTACCTGGACTATTTGCACTGCCCCCCACCCCATCCTTTTTACGCTGCTGCTACTCTGTTAAGTATTTATGCATAGTCACTTTAACTCTACCCACATGTACATATTACCTCAACTACCTCAACTAGCCTGGTGCCCCCCACATTGACTCTGCACCGGTACCCCCCTGTATATATAGCCTCCCTACTGTCACTTTATTTTACTTCTGCTCTTTGTTTTTCTCAACACTTTTTTTGTTGTTGTTTTTATTCTTACTTTTTTTGTTTAAAATAAACGCACTGTTGGTTAAGGGCTGTACGTAAGCATTTCACTGTAATGTCTGCACTTGTTGTATTCGGCGCATGTGACCAATAAAATTTGATTTGATTTGATTTGAAAAGGACATCACATCATATTATATGGTGGTAGTTACAGGACATCACATTATATGGTGGTAGTTACAGGACATCACATCACATTATATGGTGGTGGTTACAGGACATCACATCACATTATATGGTGGTAGTTACAGGACATCACATCACATTATATGGTGGTAGTTACAGGACATAAAATCACATTATATGGTGGTAGTTACAGGACATCACATTATATGGTGGTAGTTAAAGGACATCACATTACATGGTGGTAGTTACAGGACATCACATCACATTATATGGTGGTAGTTACAGGACATCACATTAGATGGTGGTAGTTACAGGACATCACATTATATGGTGGTAGTTACAGGACATCACATTATATGGTGGTAGTTACAGGACATCACATTATATGGTGGTAGTTACAGGACATCACATTACATGGTGGTAGTTACAGGACATCACATCATATTATATGGTGGTAGTTACAGGACATCACATTATATGGTGGTAGTTACAGGACATCACATTATATGGTGGTAGTTACAGGACATCACATCACATTATATGGTGGTAGTTACAGGACATCACATCATATTATATGGTGGTAGTTACAGGACATCACATTATATGGTGGTAGTTACAGGACATCACATCACATTATATGGTGGTAGTTACAGGACATCACATTATATGGTGGTAGTTACAGGACATCACATCACATTATATGGTGGTGGTTACAGGACATCACATTATATGGTGGTAGTTACAGGACATCACATTATATGGTGGTAGTTACAGGACATCTCATCACATTATATGGTGGTAGTTACAGGACATCTCATCACATTATGTGGTGGTAGTTACATGACATCACATCATATTATATGGTGGTAGTTACAGGACATCACATTATATGGTGGTAGTTACAGGACATCACATTATATGGTGGTAGTTACAGGACATCACATCATATTATATGGTGGTAGTTACAGGACATCACATTATATGGTGGTAGTTACAGGACATCACATCATATTATATGGTGGTAGTTACAGGACATCACATTATATGGTGGTAGTTACAGGACATCACATTATATGGTGGTAGTTACAGGACATCACATTATATGGTGGTAGTTACAGGACATCACATTATATGGTGGTAGTTACAGGACATCACATCAAAATATATTGTGGTAGCTACAGGACATCACATTATATGGTGGTAGTTACAGGACATCTCATCACATTATATGGTGGTAGTTACAGGACATCTCATCACATTATATGGTGGTAGTTACATGACATCACATCATATTATATGGTGGTAGTTACAGGACATCACATTATATGGTGGTAGTTACAGGACATCACATTATATGGTGGTAGTTACAGGACATCACATTATATGGTGGTGGTTACAGGACATCACATCACATTATATGGTGGTGGTTACAGGACATCACATCACATTATATGGTGGTAGTTACAGGACATCACATCACATTATATGGTGGTAGTTACAGGACATCACATCACATTATATGGTGGTAGTTACAGGACATCACATTATATGGTGGTAGTTACAGGACATCACATTATATGGTGGTAGTTACAGGACATCACATTACATGGTGGTAGTTACAGGACATCACATCACATTATATGGTGGTAGTTACAGGACATCACATTAGATGGTGGTAGTTACAGGACATCACATTATATGGTGGTAGTTACAGGACATCACATTATATGGTGGTATTTACAGGACATCACATTATATGGTGGTAGTTACAGGACATCACATTACATGGTGGTAGTTACAGGACATCACATCATATTATATGGTGGTAGTTACAGGACATCACATTATATGGTGGTAGTTACAGGACATCACATTATATGGTGGTAGTTACAGGACATCACATCACATTATATGGTGGTAGTTACAGGACATCACATCACATTATATGGTGGTAGTTACAGGACATCACATTATATGGTGGTAGTTACAGGACATCACATTATATGCTGGTAGTTACAGGACATCACATCACATTATATGGTGGTAGTTACAGGACATCACATTATATGGTGGTGGTTACAGGACATCACATTATATGGTGGTAGTTACAGGACATCACATCACATTATATGGTGGTAGTTACAGGACATCACATCACATTATATGGTGGTAGTTACAGGACATCACATCACATTATACGGTGGTAGTTACAGGACATCACATCACATTATATGGTGGTAGTTACAAGAAATCACATTATATGGTGGTAGTTACAGGACATCACATAACATTACATGGTGGTAGTTACAGGACATCACATTATATGGTGGTAGTTACAGGACATCACATTAAATGGTGGTAGTTAAAGGACATCACATTACATGGTGGTAGTTACAGGACATCACATCACATTATATGGTGGTAGTTAAAGGACATCACATTAGATGGTGTTAGTTACAGGACATCACATTATATGGTGGTAGTTACAGGACATCACATTATATGGTGGTAGTTACAGGACATCACATTATATGGTGGTAGTTACAGGACATCACATTACATGGTGGTAGTTACAGGACATCACATCATATTATATGGTGGTAGTTACAGGACATCACATTATATGGTGGTAGTTACAGGACATCACATTATATGGTGGTAGTTACATGACATCACATTATATGGTGGTAGTTACAGGACATCACATTATATGGTGGTAGTTACAGGACATCACATTACATGGTGGTAGTTACAGGACATCACATCACATTATATGGTGGTACTTACAGGACATCACATCACATTATATGGTGGTAGTTACAGGACATCACATTACATTATATGGTGGTAGTTACAGGACATCACATTATATGGTGGTAGTTACAGGACATCACATTATATGGTGGTAGTTACAGGACATCATATCACATTATATGGTGGTAGTTACAGGACATCACATCACTTTATATGCTGGTAGTTACAGGACATCACATTATATGGTGGTAGTTACAGGACATCACATCACATTATATGGTGGTAGTTACAGGACATCACATTATATGGTGGTAGTTACAGGACATCATCACATTATATGGTGGTAGTTACAGGACATCACATCACATTATATGCTGGTAGTTACAGGACATCACATTATATGGTGGTAGTTACAGGACATCACATTATATGGTGGTAGTTACAGGACATCACATTATATGGTGGTAGTTACATAACATCATATTATATGGTGGTAGTTACAGGACATCACATTATATGGTGGTAGTTACAGGACATCACATTATATGGTGGTAGTTACAGGACATCACATTAAATGGTGGTAGTTACAGGACATCACATCACATTATATGGTGGTAGTTACAGGACTTCACATCACATTATATGATGGTAGTTACAGGACATCACATTATATGGTGGTAGTTACAGGACATCACATTATATGGTGGTAGTTACAGGACATCACATCACATTATATGGTGGTAGTTACAGGACATAACATCATATTATATGGTGGTAGTTACAGGACATCACATTAAATGGTGGTAGTTACAGGACATCACATCACATTATATGGTGGTAGTTACAGGACATCACATCACATTATATGATGGTAGTTACAGGACATCACATTATATGGTGGTAGTTACAGGACATCACATTATATGGTGGTAGTTACAGGACATCACATCACATTATATGGTGGTAGTTACAGGACATCACATTATATGGTGGTAGTTACAGGACATCACATTACATGGTGGTAGTTACAGGACATCACATCATATTATGGTGGTAGTTACAGGACATCACATTATATGGTGGTAGTTACAGGACATCACATTACATGGTGGTAGTTACAGGGACATCACATCATATTATATGGTGGTAGTTACAGGACATCACATTATATGGTGGTAGTTACAGGACATCACATTATATGGTGGTAGTTACATGACATCACATTATATGGTGGTAGTTACAGGACATCACATTATATGGTGGTAGTTACAGGACATCACATTATATGGTGGTAGTTACAGGACATCACATTACATGGTGGTAGTTACAGGACATCACATCACATTATATGGTGGTAGTTACAGGACATCACATCACATTATGTGGTGGTAGTTACAGGACATCACATTACATTATATGGTGGTAGTTACAGGACATCACATTATATGGTGGTAGTTACAGGACATCACATTATATGGTGGTAGTTACAGGACATCATATCACATTATATGGTGGTAGTTACAGGACATCACATCACATTATATGCTGGTAGTTACAGGACATCACATTATATGGTGGTAGTTACAGGACATCACATCACATTATATGGTGGTAGTTACAGGACATCACATTATATGGTGGTAGTTACAGGACATCACATTATATGGTGGTAGTTACAGGACATCATATCACATTATATGGTGGTAGTTACAGGACATCACATCACATTATATGCTGGTAGTTACAGGACATCACATTATATGGTGGTAGTTACAGGACATCACATTATATGGTGGTAGTTACAGGACATCACATTATATGGTGGTAGTTACATAACATCATATTATATGGTGGTAGTTACAGGACATCACATTATATGGTGGTAGTTACAGGACATCACATTATATGGTGGTAGTTACAGGACATCACATCAAAATATATTGTGGTAGCTACAGGACATCACATTATATGGTGGTAGTTACAGGACATCTCATCACATTATATGGTGGTAGTTACAGGACATCTCATCACATTATATGGTGGTAGTTACATGACATCACATCATATTATATGGTGGTAGTTACAGGACATCACATTATATGGTGGTAGTTACAGGACATCACATTATATGGTGGTAGTTACAGGACATCACATTATATGGTGGTGGTTACAGGACATCACATCACATTATATGGTGGTGGTTACAGGACATCACATCACATTATATGGTGGTAGTTACAGGACATCACATCACATTATATGGTGGTAGTTACAGGACATCACATCACATTATATGGTGGTAGTTACAGGACATCACATTATATGGTGGTAGTTACAGGACATCACATTATATGGTGGTAGTTACAGGACATCACATTACATGGTGGTAGTTACAGGACATCACATCACATTATGGTGGTAGTTACAGGACATCACATTATATGGTGGTAGTTACAGGACATCACATTATATGGTGGTAGTTACAGGACATCACATTATATGGTGGTATTTACAGGACATCACATTATATGGTGGTAGTTACAGGACATCACATTACATGGTGGTAGTTACAGGACATCACATCATATTATATGGTGGTAGTTACAGGACATCACATTATATGGTGGTAGTTACAGGACATCACATTATATGGTGGTAGTTACAGGACATCACATTATATGGTGGTAGTTACAGGACATCACATCACATTATATGGTGGTAGTTACAGGACATCACATCACATTATATGGTGGTAGTTACAGGACATCACATTATATGGTGGTAGTTACAGGACATCACATTATATGCTGGTAGTTACAGGACATCACATCAATTATATGGTGGTAGTTACAGGACATCACATTATATGGTGGTGGTTACAGGACATCACATTATATGGTGGTAGTTACAGGACATCACATCACATTATATGGTGGTAGTTACAGGACATCACATCACATTATATGGTGGTAGTTACAGGACATCACATCACATTATATGGTGGTAGTTACAGGACATCACATCACATTATATGGTGGTAGTTACAAGACATCACATTATATGGTGGTAGTTACAGGACATCACATAACATTACATGGTGGTAGTTACAGGACATCACATTATATGTGTGGTAGTTACAGGACATCACATTAAATGGTGGTAGTTAAAGGACATCACATTACATGGTGGTAGTTACAGGACATCACATCACATTATATGGTGGTAGTTAAAGGACATCACATTAGATGGTGTTAGTTACAGGACATCACATTATATGGTGGTAGTTACAGGACATCACATTATATGGTGTAGTTGCAGGACATCACATTATATGGTGGTAGTTACAGGACATCACATTACATGGTGGTAGTTACAGGACATCACATCATATTATATGGTGGTAGTTACAGGACATCACATTATATGGTGGTAGTTACAGGACATCACATTATATGGTGGTAGTTACATGACATCACATTATATGGTGGTAGTTACAGGACATCACATTATATGGTGGTAGTTACAGGACATCACATTATATGGTGGTAGTTACAGGACATCACATTACATGGTGGTAGTTACAGGACATCACATCACATTATATGGTGGTAGTTACAGGACATCACATCACATTATATGGTGGTAGTTACAGGACATCACATTACATTATATGGTGGTAGTTACAGGACATCACATTATATGGTGGTAGTTACAGGACATCACATTATATGGTGGTAGTTACAGGACATCATATCATTATATGGTGGTAGTTACAGGACATCACACATTATATGCTGGTAGTTACAGGACATCACATTATATGGTGGTAGTTACAGGACATCACATCACATTATATGGTGGTAGTTACAGGACATCACATTATATGGTGGTAGTTACAGGACATCACATTATATGGTGGTAGTTACAGGACATCATATCACATTATATGGTGGTAGTTACAGGACATCACATCACATTATATGCTGGTAGTTACAGGACATCACATTATATGGTGGTAGTTACAGGACATCACATTATATGGTGGTAGTTACAGGACATCACATCACATTATATGGTGGTAGTTACATAACATCATATTATATGGTGGTAGTTACAGGACATCACATTATATGGTGGTAGTTACAGGACATCACATTATATGGTGGTAGTTACAGGACATCACATTATATGGTGGTAGTTACAGGACATCACATCACATTATATGGTGGTAGTTACAGGACTTCATCACATTATATGATGGTGGCACATTATATGGTGGTAGTTACAGGACATCACATTATATGGTGGTAGTTACAGGACATCACATCACATTATATGGTGGTAGTTACAGGACATCACATCATATATATGGTGGTAGTTACAGGACATCACATTAAATGGTGGTAGTTACAGGACATCACATCATATTATATGGTGGTAGTTACAGGACATCATCCATTATATGATGGTAGTTACAGGACATCACATTATATGGTGGTAGTTACAGGACATCACATTATATGGTGGTAGTTACAGGACATCACATCACATTATATGGTGGTAGTTACAGGACATCACATTATATGGTGGTAGTTACAGGACATCACATTACATGGTGGTAGTTACAGGACATCACAT